>NC_135977.1:33540130-33757630 GCF_053455715.1 Rhinoraja longicauda
CAAGCTCCCTTTTTTGCCCTATTGATTTTCTTCTTGAGAATGCTCCTCAGTTCCCTAAACCTCTAGGGATGCACTTGATCCCAGCTGCCTATAGCTGTCCCATGACTCCTTCTTATTCTTGACCAGGACCTCAATTTCTCTTGTCATCCAAGCTTCCATACTCCCACCTGCCTTGCCCTTCACTCTAACAGGTACATGCATGTCCTGAACGCTTGCCATCACACTTTTAAAAGTATCCCACTTTCCGGACCTTCCTTTTCCCACAAACAACCTACTCCAATCAACCTGAGCAAGTTCCTTCGTTACCATTAAAGTTGGCCTTGCCCCAATTTGGAATCTTCACTTGTGGTCCCATCCTGAGAGAAAACGGGAAATTATAGACCAGTTAGTCTGACATCAGAGGTGAGGAAGATGCTGGTTTCAATTATAAAAGAAGAAATTGCGGAACATTTGGATAGCAGTAACAGGATCGTTCCGAGTCAGTATGGATTTACGAAGGGGAAATCATGCTTGACTAATCTTCTGCAATTTTTTGAGGATGTAACCAGGAAAAATGGACAAGGGAGAGCCAGTGGATGTAGTGTACCTTGACTTTCAGAAAGCCTTTGATAAGGTCCCACATAGGAGATTAGTGGGCAAAATTAGAGCACATGGTATTGGGGGTAGGGTGCTAACATGGATAGAAAATTGGTTGGCAGACAGGAAACAAAGAATCGGGATTAACGGGTCCCTTTCAGAATGGCAGGCAGTGACTAGTGGGGTACCGCAAGGCTCGGTGCTGGGACCGCAGCTATTTACAATATACATTAATGACTTAGATGAAGGGATTAAAAGTAACATTAGCAAATTTGCAGATGACACAAAGCTGGGTGGCAGTATGAACTGTGAGGAGGATGCCATGAGGATGCAGGGTGACTTGGACAGGTTGTGTGAGTGGGCAGATGCATGGCAGATGCAGTTTAATGTGGATAAATGTGAGGTTATCCACTTTGGTGGTAAGAACAGGAAGGCAGATTATTATCTGAATGGTGTCAAGTTAGGAAATGGGGAAGTACAAAGAGATCTGGGTGTCCTTGTTCATCAGTAACTTCAAGTTAGCATGCAGGTGCAGCAGGCAGTGAAGAAAGCTAATGACATTTTGGCCTTAATGACAAGAGGAGTTGAGTATAGGAGCACAGACCCTGCAGCTGTACAGGGCCCTAGTGAGACCGCTCCTGGAGTACTGTGTGCAGTTTTGGTATCCAAATTTGAGGAAGGGCATTCTTGCTATTGAGGGAGTGCAGCGTAGGTTCACTAGGTTAATTCCCGGAACCTCTAGGTTGTATGTTGAAAGACTGGAGCGACTAGGCTTGTATACGCTAGAATTTAGAAGGATGAGAGGGGATCTTATTGAAACATATAACACACTAGATGCAGGAAACATGTTCTCAATGTTGGGGGAGTCCAGAACCAGGGGCCACAGTTGTAGAATAAGGGGGAGGCCATTTAGAACGAATATGAGGATAAACTTTTTCAGTCAGAGAGTTGTAAATCTGTGGAATTCTCTGTCTCAGAAGGCAGTGGAGGCCAATTCTCTGGAGAGCTAGATAGAGTTTTCAGTGGGTATGGGGAGAAGGCAGGAACGGGATACTGATTGTGGATGATCAGCCATGATCACATTGAATGGTGGTGCTGGCTCGAAGGGCCGAATGGCCTACTCCTGCACCTATTGTCTATTGTCAAAGACATCCTGGACCCTGGCATCAGGGAGGCAATGGACCTGTTGCACAATTGGAGTGTTGCCTGCAGCCAATTAAGTAACAAACCCACATGTCTTTGGGTGCTGGATGGAACCAAAGAACCCAGAGAAACCTTTGCAGTCACATGGAAAACACAAGATATGGGCGCCATGTCTGAGGAAGGATGTGCTGGCTCTGGAGAGGGTCCAGAGGAGGTTTACGAGAATCATCCCAGGAATGAGTGGGTTAACCTATGAACCTATGAGACCATCAGTCTGAAGAAGGGTCTGGACCCAAAACGTCACCCATTCCTTCTCTCCTGAGATGCTGCCTGACCTGCTGAGTTACTCCAGCATTTTGTGAATAAATACCTTCGATTTGTACCAGCATCTGCAGTTATTTTCTTATACTATATGGTGAGCGTTTGTCAGCACTGGGCCTGTACTCGCTGGAGTTTAGAAAAATGAGGGGGGACCTCATTGAAACGTACAGAATAGTGAAAGACTTGAATAGAGTGGGTATGGGGAGGATGTTTCCACTAGTGGGAGAGTCTAGGACTAGAGGTCAAAGCCTCAGAATTAAAGGACATTATTTTAGGAAGGAGATGAGGGATTTCTTTAGTCAGAGGATGGTGAATCTGTGGAATTCTTTGCCACAGAAAGCTGTGGAGGCCAAGTCATTGGATATTTTTAAGGCAGAGATAGATAGATTTTTGATTAATACGGGTGTCAGAGGTTACGGGGAGAAGGCAGGAGAATGGAGCTTGGAGGGAGAGATAGATCGGCCATGATTGAATGGCGGAGTAGACTTGATGGGTCAAGTGGCCTAATTCTACTTCTATTCCTTACGACCTTATGACAAGCTCCAGATAAGGTCAGTGCTGGACCCAGGCCACTGTAGCTGAGCAGTAGGGGCAACAGTGGCATAGCTCGTAGAGCTGTCTAATCAATGCATCTGGTCTCTGATTTAGCGGAAACTCTAGGACTGAACTTAAGGAGCATCAGAGATCATGTGAAGATGCCAGAGACTGGAGATGCTGGGGTCTGGAGCAAAAACAAAGTGCTGGATTGGGCAGCAAATGATGGTTAATTTTCTTTATGCCTAAAACTGTAAGGGCACAAGAATCTGAAGAGTGGAAGAATCTGTGACAGAGAAGTGGATGAATATTTAAGACAGAAATGCAAAAGATGAAAGGGAAATTACTGAGAACAGCATCTGGCTTCGAACGTTTCCAAGGGACAGACAGAATGCAGTCCTTCTGGGCTGAGAGACTGTGAATGCGAACACTTACTCCAATCAACCAGCAGAAGGTACAAAACTGCAGCAGGTCTGGCCATGGTCTTATTGAACGATGGGCCGGTCCACTGTCACTTCTGTTTCTCATCTTCACAAATAAATAATGTGAAATAAATCACATTGCACATTTTTCCTCTGCTGTTGGATACCAGGGAATGTTGAATTTCTTTCAAATTCCTGTCTTTAGAACTGAATCTATTGAGGATTCTGTACCCATTTCCAAACCGCCACTGACTTCTGTTCATCCAATTATCTCTGTGCTCACTGACCTAGATTTGCTGCCAATCTAGCCTCATCGTGATTTTAAAATTCTAATCTTTGTTGTGAAATCTCTCTGTGGCATCTATTCCCTATATCTGCGACCTCTCCTGGCAGCAACACTTTGGATTTTCTGCATTCTTCCAAATCCTGCCCTTCCACAGTTTAACCACTCGACTACAAACATTTGTACCACCACATGCCAAGATCTTTTCTGTTCCCCTCCATTTCTGCCTCTAATCTCTCTCCCTCTACAGCCTCTTCATCCAAACCTCTCTCGTGTTATTTAACACGGGCCTTAAAATCATCTGTGCAATGGATTTCTTTGTGAGATTCACTGCTAAATGTTGTTTTACTAAGCTTTACAACATTCAATTAATGTAAGATGTTGCTGTTACTTCAAGAGACCAACCTACAATTAATTTCCTGCCAGCCAACCTGATGCCTCGCCTCCCTGTATGGAATTACTTCTATCAATCTTTATTATCTTGCTTTACACAAATTTGGCTAACAATCACGACAGCGCCTCAAAAAGAAATTAATTGGCTGTGAATGTGCGAAATGCCTCATAAACTCAGGAGGAAACTTGTTTTCATTGCGATTCATGGCCCACATCACAACTCTCCTTATTTGTGTTTACGTTGATTCCACTGAGAGTCAGTGTAAAGGGCCTGTGCCTAATATTCTACCCTGACTGCAAACCAGACCTTGTTACGTATCTGGTAGCAGAAAACCAAGTGGTTTAGTTTAGAGATACAGCGCGGAAACAGGCCCTTTCAGCCCACCAGGTCCGCGCCGACCAGCGATCCCCACTCATTAACACTATCCTACACCCACTAGGGACAATTTTTACATTTACCAAGCCAATTAACATACGTCCAAACCTGTACGTCTTTGGAGTGTGGGAGGAAACTGAAGATCTCGGAGAAAACCCACGCAGGTCACGGGGAGAACGTACAAACTCCGTACAGACAACACCCGTAGTCAGGATCGAACCCGGGTCTCTGGCGCTGCATTCGCTGTAAGGCGGCAGCTCTACCGCTGCGCCACCATGCCACCCTGAGATGAAACTTTAAAGGAGCAACCCACAATACCACAGAGGGCTGGTAAAAGTCGACTCATATTCCCAAGATCCCAAGACTTCTGCCTTTGTATGGTAGCAGGGTTGATAGGTTAACTGGCCATTTTAAACTGCCCCTATTGTGTGGTTCAGTGGTACAACCTGGGATGGAACAGATGGGAATGTGCGGAGAATAAAAAATGGGATTAGTGTAAGATTCGAGTGGGTGGAGGTTTAGTGGTCAGACCTGATGGGGCCAAGGGATGCTTGTGTGGAATGGCTAAGTGTTGCACTTTGAACCCTACTTCCTGACATAAAACCACATGAAGTGGAGGAAGGAACTGCAGATGCTGGTTTATATCGAAGACAGACACAAATGCTGGAGTAACTCTGCGGGACCGGCAGCATCTCTGGAGAGAAGGAATGAATGACATTTCAGGTCGAGAACCTTCTTCAGACCCTTCTTCAGACAGACTGACCAGACTGAAGAACGGTCTCGATCCGAAACATCACCCATTCCTTCTCTCCAGAGATGCTGCCTGACCCGCTGAGTTACTCCGGCATTTTGTGTCTGTATAACCATGTTATATGAATCAGCCGGGAGTATGAGAGCAGAGATAACAATCAGAAACTGCAGACACTGGTGTACTGGGGTCAGGCACAGTGAGCCTACACTGGTGTACTGGGGTCAGGCACAGTGAGCCTACACTGGTGTACTGGGGTCAGGCACAGTGAGCCTACACTGGTGTACTGGGGTCAGGCACAGTGAGCCTACACTGGTGTACTGGGGTCAGGCACAGTGAGCCTACACTGGTGCACTGTCACGTAGAGTGAGCGCTCGGTCACGTTAACCAATCTGATCTCCCGGTGGCTGAGCACTTCAACTCCCCCTCCCTTTCTCAGTCTGACCTTTCTGTCATGGGCCTCCTCCAGTGCCATAGTGAGGCCCACTGGAAATTGGAGGAACAGCACCTCATATTTCGCCTGGGCAGCTTGCAGCCCAGCGGTATGAACATCGACTTCTCCAACTTTAGATAGTTCCTCTGTCCCTCTCTTCCCCTCCCCTTCCCAGTTCTCCCACTGTCTTCCTGTCTCCACCTATATCCTTCCCTTGTCCCGCCCCCCTGACATCAGTCTGAAGAAGGGTCTCGACCCGAAATGACGCCCATTCCTTCTCTCCTACGATGCTGCCTGACCTGCTGAGTTACTCCAGCATTTTGTGAATAAATACCTTCGATTTGTACCAGCATCTGCAGTTATTTTCTTATACTACACTGGTGTGCTGAGGTCAGGCAGAATAAGCCTCAGATGGACTACGAGAGTGACATGGAAAACATCACATTACTTACCCAACATCAATACATGCACAGTTATAGCAGGAACTCAAATGTGGGAAACTTAGCTGTGAGTTTTAGCTTGTCTTGTGGAGAATGGATGTTTTTTCAAGCTTTTAATACAACACAATTGAGATAATTTAGCCAGGACTGGCCAACATGAGAATGTATCCAAGTGTTTTTCGATGTTACTTATGTACCAGCCACCATGTATCATGTTGGAGATAGAAACAAAATGCTGGAGTAACTCAGCGGGACAGGCAGCATCTCTGGAGAGAAGGAATGAGTGACGTTTCGGGTCAAGACCCTTCTTCAGATTGAGAGTCAGGGGAGAGGGAAACAAAAGATGTAGACGGCAATAGAGAGAGATATAGAACAAAGAATCTCTCGTTTCCCTTTCCTCTGACTCTCAGTCTGAAGAAGGGTCTCGGCCCGAAACGTCACTCATTCCTTCTCTCCAGAGATGCTGCCTGTCCCGCTGAGTTACTCCAGCATTTTGTGTCTATCTTCGATGTAAGCCAGCATCTACAGTTCCTTCCTAGACATGTATCATATTGGGTTGTACTCCACAGATACACTCGGCCCACCAGGCTGGAGTCCATCTTAGCCTGCCTACATAATGCTAACTGCAGATGCTGGTTTAAATCAAAGGTAGACACAAAATGCTGGAGTAACTAAGTGGGACAGGCAGCATCTCTGGAGAGAAGGACTGGGTGACGTTTCGAGTCGAGACCCTTCTTCAGACTCTTGTATGTCTTGTCTATTTAAGTGTCTGTTTAACTGCCTCTTCAATGTAACGATTGTATTTGATTCTGCCACCTCCTGTGGAAATGTGTTCCAGATATCAACAACAAATATGGAATATTACCATCTGCAACATGCAGTTATATTGTATCTTTAACACTGTAAACACGCCGTTAGAGGGCTCCAAAATGTGATACCATGCCATGTAAGAGGAGATATTCGAACAGAAAACCAATAGATAGTTTTAGGAACAGACATGTACGAGAAATTGGAGGCAAGAAGTTGAAGGTACATTCAGTAATGATGTTATGACTAATAAAAGAATGACAGAGACCGGAAATGGAAAAGTGTAGAATTTAATTTAGTTTAGTTTAGTTTAGGAATACAGCATGGAAACAGGCCCCTTTGGCCCACTGAGTCCGCGCCGCCCAGCGATCCCCGCACATTAACACTATCCTATGCACACTAGGAACAAGTTTTACATTTTTACATTTTCACATTTAATTACATTTATGCCAATTAACCTACAAACGTCACCCAGTGCTTCTCTCCTGAGATGCTGCCTGACCTGCTGAGTTACTCCAGCATTTTGTGAAATAAATACCTTCGATTTGTACCAGCATCTGCAGTTATTTTCTTATACTATATATTTAACCTACAAACTTTTATGTCTTTGGAGTGTGGGAGGAAACCAAAGATCTCGGAGAAAACCAACGCAGTCAATAGATAATAGACAATAGATAATAGGTGCAGGAGGAGGCCATTTCTGAGGATCCTCAGGAAGAACAACCTGCAAGAGCAGCTGCTAGTGACTTTCTACCGTTGCACCATCGAGAGTGTGCTGACGTACTGTATTTCTATGTGGTACACCAGCAGCTCAGAGGCAAACAAGAAAGCCCTTCAGAGGGTCATCAACTCTGCAAAGAAAATCATTGGTTGTCCACTGCCCTCTCTAGAGGAACTTTACTCCCTCCGCTGCCTCAGCAGAGCAGCCAACATCCTGAGGGATCCTTCCCACCCTGGTCATCAGCTGCTCCAACTGCTGCCCTCTGGTAGACGGTTCAAGTCCATTACATCACGGACTAATAGACTCAAGAACAGTTTCTACCCCAGTGTCATACGTGAGCTGAACACTGCCAGACACTCACATAAAACTGAAGGGAAGGAACGGAACTGATCGGAACACTGTCAGTTACTTGTCAGAAAACATAAGCCTCAATTTAATACAAGTTTACATTCTACTGCACTTATATTGTTAACATTTGCTAAACTTATTACATGTTACAACCGACCGCACCATATATTTAATTACATTATTTATTTTTTATTTTTATTTTTTTAAACGGCACTTGCAATATGTTAGCTCTCATTGCTGTGCAATAACTTGCTGTCTTGATTGCACTGTACACTGCCTCGACCGTATTGTAATTGTTTTGTCTATATTGTATTAGATGTCAGTTTGTTTAATTCAGTAGATTAGGTTTAGCTTGTTATGGATAAAGGTTTATCCATGTCTGCTGTGTGTGATTGCATCATCTGGACTGCTTTAATTTCGCTGTACTTTGTGTAGTGACAATAAAGGTTTTTACAATTACAATTTACATTCGGCCCTTCGAACCAGCACCACCATTCAATGTGATCATGGCTGATCATTCTCAATCAGTACCCCGTTCCTGCCTTCTCCCCATACCCCCTGACTCCGCTATCCTTAAGAGCTCTATCTAGCTCTCTCTTGAATGCATTCAGAGAATTGGCCTCCGTTGTCTTCTGAGGCAGAGAATTCCACAGTCACGGGGAGAACGTACAAACTCCATACAGACAGCACCCGTACTCGGCATCAAACCCGGATCTCTGGTGCTGCAAGGCAGAATCTCTACCATTGCGCCACCATGCCACCCTCAAAAGGTTCTCAAAAGGTTTATGGGGATAGTGGAGAATGTAGAAAAAGGAGACCATGGAGGGGTTCTAACATAAGTATGAGAATTTTGAAATGAAGGTGTTGCTGAAGCCGGAGTGAATCGAGACGAGAGAGCACAGGGTTGATGAGTGGACAGGATTAATGCACAGTTAACTACAGACAAGATGGTGGCTGGGAAGCCACCCAGATTTGCAATGGAATAATCAAGCGCATCTTTTCTTTTTGCTATCAGAGTATAAAACTAATCCCTTACAATTTATATCCAAAGGTACTGAAAATTGAAACAGACACAAGGAACTGCAGATGCTGGTTTACTAAAAAAAAAGCCCAAAGTGCTGGAGAGACTCAGCAGGTCAGGCAGCATATCTGGAGAGTATGGACAGGTCATGTTTCAGATCGGGACCCTTCTTCCAAAATAAAAAATGAAGCACCTTTTCAGACTCCATTCATGATGCTTACAAGCACCATAACCATGGCATTTGCTGCTGTTAATTGAAAATGAAGAACTCAGCGGTCATTATGAGGTGTAAGAAAATAACTGCAGATGCTGGTACAAATCGAAGGTATTTATTCACAAAATGCTGGAGTAACTCAGCAGGTCAGGCAGCATCTCAGGAGAGAAGGAATGGGTGACGTTTCGGGTCGAGACCCTACTTCTGACTGATGTCAGGGGGGTGGGTCAAAGGAAGGATATAGGTGGAGACAGGAAGACAGTGGGTCATTATGAGGAATCGCCTAACAACTTCGCATTTCAAAGGGAGCATTAGAACATAGAACAAAGAACAGAACTGCACAAGAGCAGACCCTTTAGCCCACAATGGCTGTGCCGAACATGATCCCATTATCAAGGTTTAACTCCCTGCACAGTATCCAGATCCCTCCACTCCCTGCATATTCAGGGGCCTATCCAGAACCCACTGTTATGTCTGCCACTACCCACAGCAGCCAGTGTTGCAGTGCTAATTGTTTAGGTGCTGGAGCTGTCACTGGTGCCAGAGCGGGCGCTGTTAAATTCCCCACTGTTTATTTTGTCCTTTCTTTACAGAGGTGCCGGAGCAACATTCCGGTGGGCTCTGGCAGTACTGCACCACTGACAGCAGCCCATTCCAGGCACCCTCCACCCCTTATGTAAAAACTTGTCCAGTACATCTCCTTTAAAATTTGCTCCTCTCCCCTTGAAGCTGGGTCCTCTAGTATTTGATGATTCCATCCTGGGAACAAAGGTTCTGACTCTCTTCTTTATCGATGTCTCTCATAATTATATATATTTCTATCAGCTTTCCCCACAACCTTCGGTATTCCAGAGAAAATAATTTGTTTGCCCAACCTTGCCCTCTGGTCCAAGTCAGCATGGATTTATGAAGGGGAAATCATACTTGACTAATCTACAGGAATGTTTTGAGGATGTGACAAGTAAAATGGATGAAGGGGAGCCAGTGGATGTAGTGTATCTAGACTTTCAGAAAGCCTTTGATAAGGTTCCACACAGGAGATTGGTGAGCAAAATTAGAGCACATGGTATTGGGGGTAGGGTGTTGACATGGACATAGAATTAGTTGGCAGACAGGAAGCAAAGAGTAGGAATAAACGGGTCCTTTACAGAATGGCAGGCAGTGGCGAGTGGAGTGCCGCAGGGCTCGGTGTTGGGGCCGCAACTATTACAATATATATTAATGATTTAGATGATGGAATTAGAAGATACACTAGCAAATTTGCAGATGAAACAAAGCTGGGTGGCAGTGCGAACTGCAAAGAGGATGTTAGAAGGTTGCAGGGTGACGGACAGGTTGAGTGAGTGGGCAGATGCATGGCAGATGCAGTATAATGTAGATAAATGTGAGGTTATCCATTTTGGCGGCAAAAACAAGGAGGCAGATTATTATCTCAATGATGTCAGATTAGGTAAAGGGGAAGTGCAACGAGACCTGGGTGTCCTTGTACACCAGTCACTGAAAGTAAGCGTGCAGGTACAGCAGGCAGCTCCGGCAGCGACAGCGTGTTCGCCTGCCCCGGATCGCGTGGCTTGGGTCGGCCCGCCGCGGACTTTTCACGGTCCGGCGCGGCCTGGAACGTAGCAACGACAACAGCCTGACCATGGGAGAAGACGGCAGGGGAAGAGAAAAGACATTCTGGCCTTCCATCACAGTGAGGAGGGGACTGGAGGAGACTCACTGTGATGGATGTTTCTTTTTGTTGTGTTGGTTGGGGTTGTGTAATTTGCTTATTTTATTGCTCTTATTGTTGGACTGTGGGTGACTAAATTTCGTCAAAAAAACTTGTTTTTTGGATGACAAATAAAGATATCCTGAATCCTGAAAGCTAATGGCATGTTGGCCTTCATAACGAGAGGATTTGAGCATAAGAGTAAAGAGGTCCTTCTGCAGTTGTATAGGGCCCTGGTGAGACCACATCTGGAGTATTGTGTGCAGTTTTGTCTCCTAATTTGAGGAAGGACATCCTTGCTATTGAGACAGTGCAGCGTAGGTTCCCCAGGTTAATCCCTGGGATGGCGGGACTGTCATGTGAGAAAAGATTGGAAAGACTAGGCTTGTATTCACTGGAGTTTAGAAGGATGAGAGGGGATCTTATAGAGACGTATAAAATCATAAAAGGACTAGACAAGCTAGATGCAGGAAAAATGTTCCCAAAGTCGGGGAGTCCAGAACCAGGGCCCACAGTCTAAGAATAAAGGGCAGGCCATTTAAAACTGAGGTGAAAAGAAACTATTTCACCCAGAGAGTTGTGAATTTGTGGAATTCTCTGCCACAAAAGGCAGTGGAGTCCAATTCACTGGATGAATTTAAAAGAGAGTTAGATAGAGCTCTAGGGGCTAGTGGAATCAAGGGATATGGGGAGAAGGCAGGCACAGGTTACTGATTGTGGATGATCAGCCAAGATTACAATGAATGGCGATGCTGGCTCAAAGGGCCAAATGGCCTCCTCCTGCACCTAGTTTCTATGTTTCTATGTTTCTAAGTTCATAATCCTGGCATCATTCTGGTAAAATAACGATTTAAAAATCCTCTATTTTTCCAGAAGGCCATATCCATTTGCATGTCTTCTGAACCTCAGCTACTTTGAAATATTTTTATAGCAACATCAAATTACTGGATAAAAGGAATGGGCGACGTTTCAGGTCGAGGCCCTTCTTCAGACTCACCCAAAACATCACCCATTCCTTCCCTCCAGAGATGCTGCCTGTCCCGCTAAGTTACTCCAGCATTTTGTGTCTATCTTCGGTGTAAACCAGCATCTGCAGTTCCTTCCTACACTAAACATCAAATTACTGTTGGTTTTAGTTCATTTGGAGCATTTGGCCCAAGGATGTCAGATTTACACCTTGCAACGTTGGTGCAAAACATTGGATTTCCTTATTTTTCTCTAAAGTGTCCCAAGTGGTTTGGTTGGCACATTGGTAGATACGTTGGCGGTCCCTGATGTCTGACTGCCTACATCTGTCATCAAGCTACTGGTTTCAGCCAGAACCCTGATCTGTGGCAGCAATGTTAACCACTCTGTTACACACCACTAGAGTGGTCAGCTAGTGGATTGGATTTGGTAGAGATTCAGGAAACCCTATGTTCACTTAAATGGAGCGGCAGAGATTCTGAGTGGGGCCTGTATGAGATGGGGGTGACATGCCATTTAAATACTGCTGTGCCTTTTGATATCTCTTACTGAAATGAATGACCTCACACTTTCACACTTTCAAATCTATTTGCCTCATTTTTGCCCATTCACTCAATCTATTTACATTCAGTTACACAGTCCAAATATCCTCATCACTTCATGCCCACCTTTGTATCATGGGTACATTGGGTATCTTACACATTCATCGTCTCGACCCGAAACGTCACCCATTCCTTCTCTGCAGAGATGCTGCCTGTCCTGCTGAGTTACTCCAGCTTCTTGTGTCTATCTTACATTCATTCTCACACTCTATCTTCAATGTCACAACCAATTTTCAGTCTGTAACACACCTCCCCAAACAAGATGAGTTGTTATCTTGTGCACCAGCCTACAGTGTGACACCTTGTCAAATGCCTTCTTTTGACACCTTGTCAAATCCAAGTACTTTACATCTGCAGGTTCCCCTCCATCGATTCTACTTGTTTTGTTCTCAAAGATCTCCAAATTTGAAATATGGCCCACTGGGTCCATGCCAACTCCTCAGGAAGCAATCCAATTATTCCCATTCCCCTTCTCCTTATTTCCCTGTCGTCCTGCAACTAAATCTATCTCACATACATCCATCAACTCCCCTTTGATTCTTCTTGCTATTAGTCTACAACACAGGCGTAACTTAATAAGTTAAAGCAGACAACTACTTTACCAGCAGATTGTATATGATGTGGGAGAAAATCGCAGCACCTGATGAAAATCCAATCACTCAGAGAAAATGCAAACACTATTCAGACAGTAACTGAAATCAAGATTGAAACTGGGAGCCTGGAGCCTTGCGGGGGCAACATTCACTGTTGCTTCACTGTGCATCCTCTATTTTTTACTGCAGTATTTAGCTTCTTATTTTCAAGCTATCTTTCAATATCTTACATAGACACAAAATGCTGGAGTAACCCAGTGGGACTGCTACACATTTCAATATCTTGCAGCAACTTGCTGTTTCATTTGTCTAAGTTGGTTTATATTCCAATTCCTCATAGGCAACAATAATGCCTGGCAACTTTAAAACAGTAGCCAGCATCAACTAAACTATACACCGATCAGCCAAAACATTATGACCACTGACAGGCGAAGTGAACAACATTGATTACCTTGTTAAAATGGCACCTGTCAAGGGGTGGGATTATTAGGCAGCAAGTGAACAGTCAATTCTTGAAGTTAATGTGTTGGATGCAGGAGAAATGGGCAGGAGTATAGACCTGAGCGACTTTTTCTGTCATGGGCCTCCTCCAGTGCCATAGTGAGGCCCACCGGAAATTGGAGGAACAGCACCTCATATTTCACCTGGGCAGCTTGCAGCCCAGCGGTATGAACATCGACTTATCATATCATATATATACAGCCGGAAACAGGCCTTCTCGGCCCACCAAGTCCGTGCCGCCCAGT
Source organism: Rhinoraja longicauda (assembly GCF_053455715.1). Lineage (NCBI taxonomy): Eukaryota > Metazoa > Chordata > Chondrichthyes > Rajiformes > Arhynchobatidae > Rhinoraja > Rhinoraja longicauda. Next base: position 33,553,529 of record NC_135977.1, read on the forward strand.
GATCCCCGTACATTAACACTATCCTACACCCACTAGGGACAATTTTTACATTTACCCAGCCAATTAACCTACATACCTGTACGTCTTTGGAGTGTGGGAGGAAACCGAAGATCTCGGAGAAAACCCACGCAGGTCACGGGGAGAACGTACAAACTCCTTACAGTGCAGCACCCATAGTCAGGATCGAACCTGAGTCTCCGGCGCTGCATTCGCTGTAAAGCAGCAACTCTACCGCTGCGCTACCGTGCCGCCCTTCTCCAACTTTAGATTGTTCCTCTGTCCCTCTCTTCCCCTCCCCCCCTTCCCAGATCTCCCTCTATCTTCCTGTCACCACCTATATCCTTCCTTTGTCCCGCCCCCCTGCCATCAGTCTGAAGAAGGGTCTCGACCCAAAACGTCACCCATTCCTTCTCTCCTGAGATGCTGCCTGACCTGCTGAGTTACTCCAGCATTTTGTGATTAATACCTTCGATTTGTACCAGCATCTGCAGTTATTTTCTTACATCTTTGGCAAGGGCCAAATTGTTCTGGCCAGATGACTGGGTCAGAGCATCTTTGAAATGGCAAGGCTTGTGGGGTGCTCCCGGTCAGCAGTGGTGAGTACCTACCGACAGTGGTCCAAGGAGGGACAAACCACAAACCGGCGACCAAGGCTCATCGATGCGCGAGGGCAACGAAGGCTATCCCGTCTGGTCCGAACAGATAGAAGGTCTACTGTGGCACGTCACAGAAAATGTTAATGGTAGAATGTGTCACAATACACTGTGCAATGCACCCTACTGCGTATGGGACTGCACACGGAGGACCAACAGCATATTAGACAATAGACAATAAACAATAGGTGCAAGAGGAGGCCATTCGGCCCTTCGAGCCAGCACCACCATTCAATGTGATCATGGCTGATCATTCTCAATCATTACCCCGTTCCTGCCTTCTCCCCATAACCCCTGACTCTGCTATCCTTAAGAGCTATATCTAGCTCTCTCTTGAAAGCATTCAGAGAATTGGCCTCCATTGCCTTCTGAGGCAGAGAATTCCACAGATTTACAACTCTCTGACTGAAAAAGTTTTTCCTCATCTCCCTTCTAAATGGCCTACCCCTTATTCTTAAACTGTGGCCCCTGGTTCTGCATTCCCCCAACATTGGGAACATGTTTCCTGCCTCTAACGTGTCCAACCCCTTAATAATCTTATATGTTTAGATAAGATCCCCATTCATCCTTCTAATTTCCAGTGTATACAAACCTAGTCGCTCCAGTCTTTCAACATACGACAGTCCTGCCATTCCGGGAATTAGCCTAGTGAACCTACGCTGCACGCCATCAATAGCAAGAATATCCTTCCTCAAATTTGGAGACCAAAACTGCACACAGTACTCCAGGTGCGGTCTCACTAGGGCCCTGTACAACTGCAGAAGGACCTCTTTGCTCCTATACTCAACTCCTCTTGTTATGCAGGCCAACATTCCATTGGCTTTCTTCACTGCCTGCTGTACCTACATGCTTCCTTTCAGTGACTGATGCACTTGGACACCCAGATCCCGTTCCTAACTTGACACTATTCAGATAATAATCTGCCTTCCTATTCTTACCACCAAAGTGGATAACCTCACACTTTACAATTTTACAGAGGCCAATTAACCTACAAATCCGCATGTGTTTAGGATGTGGCCAGAAACCGGAACACCCGGAGGAAACCCATGCAGTCAAAGGGAGAACGTGCCATCTCCCCATAGACAGTAGCCGAGGTCAGGAAAGCAAGGGTTACATGAAGTTAGCGAAGTCCATGTTCATACCGCTGGATTGTAAACTGCCCAAGCGAAATATAAGGCGCTGTTCCTCCAATTTGCGCTGGGCCTCACTCTGATACTGGAGGAGGCCCAAGACAAAAAGGTCAGTGTGGGAATGGGAGGGGGAGTTAAAGTGTTTAGCAACCGGGAGATCAGGTAGGTTTAGGTGGACTGAGCGGAGGTGTTCAGTGAAACGATCGCCGAGCCTGCGCTTGCTATTTAATCATGATCCATATCTATTGCTTGAACTACTTCCCTTCTGAAAGCACTGACTGGGCCAGAGAGCCATGATCATTGATAGACCTTTAGTATCACAACAACTGAACATTCTTTCACATCTGAATCCAAACAACGGCTCCAATGCTGCCATTGCAGGGGGCTCCACAGGGTCCAAAGTGTTGGACAATTTTGGATTGGGATCCTGTACAGTCAGCACCGGTAGTCAGCATGGAAGCCAGACTACCATGGACTACTAGACTACTAGTCAGCATGGAAGCCAGACTACCATGGACTACTAGACTACTAGTCAGCATGGAAGCCAGACTACCGGTGCTGTAAGGCAGCAACTCTCCCACTGCACCACCGAGCGTGCCGCCATATTAGATGGTTCAATGGTGGAAGCAATGTGTGCAGCTGCTGATACATCATCATCAACACTTTCCTGCTTACTTCCATTGTTTCTCCAGCATGTCCAAACTTTGTTTCTCTGCAACCTTGATTATTTTGGAGGCACTAGCTATCGTGTAGATGCACAGAATCTCTTGCCCAGAGTCGGGGAATCGAAGACCAGAGGACATAGGTTCAAGGTGAAGGGGAAGAGGTTAAATAGGAATCTGAGGGGTAACTTTTTCACACAAACGGTGGTGGGTGTATGGAACAAGCTGCCAGAGGAGGTCGTTGAGACAAGACTATCCCAACGTTTAAGAAACAGTTAGACAGGTACATGGATAGGACAGGTTTGGAGGGATATGGACCAAGTGCTGGCAGGGGGGACTATTGTAGATGGGACATGTTGGCCGGTGTTGGCAAGTTTGGCCGAAGGGCCTGTATCACTCTATGTCTCAATGATGTATCGGCCAAACTAGTTGAAGTCCAGCACCACCATGCAATGGATACTCAATGACACACAGGCTTTTATTTTAGAAACATAGAAACATAGAAAATATGTGCAGGAGAATGCCATTCGGCCCTTCGAGCCAGCACCGCCATTCATTGTGGTCATGGCTGATCATCCACAATCAGTAACCTGTGCCTGCCTTCTCCCCATATCCCTTAATTCCACTAGTCCCCAGAGCTCTATCTAACTCTCTCTTAAATCCATCTAGTGATTTGGCTTCCACTGCCCTCTGTGGCAGAGAATTACACAAATTCACAATTCTCTGGGTGAAAAAGTTCCTTCACACCTCAGTTTTAAATGGCCTCCCCTTTATTCTTAGACTGTGTCCCCTGGTTCTGGACTCCCCCAACATTGGGAACATTTTTCCTGCATCTAGCTTGTCCAGTCCTTTTATAATTTTATATGTCTCTATAAGATCCCCTCTCATCCTTCTAAATTCCAGTGAATACAAGCCTAGTCTTTTCAATCTTTCCTCATATGACAGTCCCGCCATCCCAGGGATTAACCTGGGGAACCTACGCTGCACTGTCTCAATAGCAAGGATGTCCTTCCTCAAATTAGGAGACAAAACTGCACACAATACTCCAGATGTGGTCTCACCAGGGCCCTATACAACTGCAGAAGGACCTCTTTACTCTTATGCTCAAATCCTCTCGTTATTTTGTCCCTCCTGGTTAGGTTGTTGGCAAGGCCATGAGCCGTGTTTTAATTGGCAGTGCCTTGCCTCTGAGCTGACAGCCAGAAAACCTGTTGTGAAGAAATCAGGCAGGGTTCACTGCCGTATGACTACATAACCACAGCAGCCACCCAAGAAACACATAAACCTGCATGCGGATCATTGCTGTACTTACATACCAGCTGCATGTTGGAGCCAAAAGCAATGTGGTTCTGACTACTCCTGGATGATCCAGGTAATTCTACCCACTTCCAGTCAATGACGGACTGCCGCCATGAGTACGTGCTCTGGCTTCACTCCAAACCAAACTGATGTCATAGACAACCAGTCTAACAAAACCTCTTCACTTCTCTTATCCATTTACAGGTGACCCAAAGGCAGAAAAGTGAAGATGTTAACAGCGACGGCTTAAAGAGTGACCGCTAGCTCTACTTGGTAGCTGTTCCTGTTCCAGCTGTAAAAGCAACATATTTACAGGTCTAAATGATGGCAGGAACATAATCATCATGGAACACACCCAAGTGCAAACCCTCGAACATCCTCAAACCATTACTACTCTTTGAGCTCACACCTGGTGAAAGCTCTGACATGATAGTACCACGGCCACCTTCTTGGACACACTGATCATCCAGATGTTTACATTACATTTCCATTTCATCTATATACTAAAACTCTTGTTTGTTTGTTTGTTCCTGAACTAGAGCCAAAACGGTACATGATAGCGCAACAATTTTAGGCCCATCTTACTCATCTTCATCTTGAGAATTTGCTAATGGAAGAAGTTTCATTGAAATCGGTGTTATATTTTTTTAATTATTCACATTTTAAAGTTTAAATCTATCTCTCTAGGGAGGGAGGAGGTAAGGAGGGGGGGAAGGGAGGGGGGGTGGAGGGAGGGGGGAGAGGGTAGGAGGGAGGGGGGAGGGAGGGTAGGAGGGAGGGGGGAGGGAGGGAGGGAGTGGGGTGGAGGGAGGGGGGGAGGGAGGGAGGGGGGAGGGAGGGAGGGAGGGAGGGAGGGAGGGAGGGAGGGAGGGAGGGAGGGAGGGAGGGAGGGAGGGAGGGAGGGAGGGAGGGAGGGAGGGAGGGAGGGAGGGAGGGAGGGAGGGAGGGAGGGAGGGAGGGAGGGAGGGAGGGAGGGAGGGAGGGAGGGAGGGAGGGAGGGAGGGAGGGAGGGAGGGAGGGAGGGAGGGAGGGAGGGAGGGAGGGAGGGAGGGAGGGAGGGAGGGAGGGAGGGAGGGAGGGAGGGAGGGAGGGAGGGAGGGAGGGAGGGAGGGAGGGAGGGAGGGAGGGAGGGAGTAGGAGGGGGGAGGAAATATTTCCTTATGATATAGGAAACCATATGGGCCATCAAGTCTGTGCCAGTCCTCAGGGTATTCACATCAATCACATTGCCCAATTTATTTGGCTACAACCTGTTCTCCCACACTGGGCATGTTAGGTTGCCCATTGCCTCTGTACGTGATATGATGGGTGTAGCCGTCTGTGAACTGCTACCCTCTGTCCTGCACATCTACACTTTGTGACAGGACAGTGTTACAGCTCTTGTTGATCATGACATCCTCTGTGGTCCAGGAATGCAGCAGAATGCCAAGCATCGTGAAGGGTCTCAGCCCAAAATGTTGACTGTCCATTTCCCTCCACAGATACTAAACGATACGATAGAACTTTTTTTATCCCAGGAGGGAAATTGGTCTGACACCGAGCACAACACGATACATGAAACATGCAATTGATGAGTGGAAAGGATTGTGGATGTGCAACGGTTGGGGGGGGGGGGGGGGGAGTCAGCCTCAGTCTACCCCATAACAGAAGGGGGCGGAGATGTACAGTTTGATAGCCAAAGGGAAGAAGGATCTCCTGTGGCGTTCTGTGCTGCATCTTGGTGGGACCAGTCTGTTGCTGAAGGTGCTCCTCAGGTTGACCAGTGTGTCATGGAGGGGGTGAGCTGTATTGTCCAGGATGCTCTACGCTGTCTGATCTATTGACATCCTCCAACTGCTCCCCTTTTATAGCATTTGATGGATTAGAGTTCTGAGTGAAGGTCAGATTACAGAGAAGATGTCACTAGTAGGAACAAACCGCCTCTTTTGTCCAGAGATATTGAGGCCAAGTGCAGCAGTATAAATGTCAGAAGGAACTGTTGATGCTGCTTTAAACTGAAGGTAGACACAAAGGTAGAAGGTAGCTGGAGTAACTCAGCAGGTCGGACAACATCTCTGGAGAAAAAGAATAAATATATCACCTTTCATCTGAAGAAGGGTCTCGACCCGAAACGTCATCCATTCCTTCTCTCCTGAGATGCTGTCTGTCCCGCTGAGTTATTCCAGCTTTTTGTGTCTATCTGCAGTTCCTTCCTACACAAATACGTCACCTATTCCTTTTCTCCAGAGATGCTGTCTGACCCGCTGAGTTACTCCAGCTTTTTATGCAGCAGTATAAATATTGCACTAAAACAAATCATAGCATGAGAATTGAACCTTGGACTTTCTGGTGTAACTTAAACCAATGTATGGCATACTTACCAATTAATCCATTAGACAGAATTAGTTGGCAACCCTGAGGATAGCTAAAACTAAAACAGATTTTAATTTCCTGTTTTCTAACAATGTTTTTCCTTGTCCAGTATTTCTCATCCTTCGTTCTGCATTACAGTATTGTGTTTCCTTTGTGTTTCTACTTTGCCAGGAGGCTTTTACTATAAAGTAACTTTTACAATGCAAATCAAGCTGTATGCAGTTCAGGACAAGCAGTACTTGAATGCATTTCAGTATTAGATTATTGTAATGGGTCACAATCCTGTCTTTTTTATTTAATGTGTATTGAACTAGTGAGCAACAATGATATCATTAAGGAAATTTGGATAGATTAATGAACCTAATTTAAATAGCAACATTATTCCAAGGCCCGTCTTGGTTTGACTTTGATTCCACATCTGAATTCACTCTCACTGTGGGACAGACACACTAACACAGTGCAGACACAGATCCATCAGTCGGGCAATCAATGCTTGTGGCTACAACTAAAATTGTGAAAGTACAGAAAAGATTTTAAATCCAAAGATAGCTTGTTAATTAGGTGGTTTTAAATGCATGTTAATTGAAATTCTGACTTTAATGGCTTGAAATTATGCTGGGTGAAATTCGTAAATATTAATTTTCAGTGCACTTTTGGGCAGGCATAATTTTCATTAAAGTTTTTTTTCCAAAAAAGTGACTATAACAATTTGAAAGGAAACTTTAATTGTGTTGATGTAGAAATCGCATACAGGTGGCAACGAACGCTTTGGAAGGGCAGCCATGGCTTAGCTGGTGGACACAGTGTGAATCTCATCACTAATTAGGAGGACAAGCTCTGGTCTGATCTAAGATCACTCAAGTTAAAGGAGGCTCCAGTCAGCCTCAGAATGCAGGTGGCAAAATCCCAGCCATTGCACCTGGGACAAGCAGTAACCTGCTGTATGATACCTATCCATGTACACTAAAGACAGATACCAAATGCTGGTGTAACTCAGTGGGGCAGGCAGCATCTCTGGAGGGAAGGAATGGGTGACGTTTCGGGTCGAGACCCTTCTTCAGACTGCGAGTCGGGGGAAAGGGATATAAAAAGTTCTATAAGTTTTACTTGAGAATTCCATTAAAAAAGTGGCCTTTAATATGTTTTGTTTCCATCTCTACCTTAAAATGAGTCGGGGAGAGGGAAACGAGAGATATGGAAGGGCAAGGTGTGAACTATATTATAAGGTGGACACCATGTACACTAGATTTGTGAATAAGTCACTTGGAAAAGGCTCCACATGGTACTAAGTTAGGAAAGGAGCAAAAGGGAGAATCTTTCTGATGGAACTGAATAAGGAAAATGAACAGGTGAAGGTAACATCTACATCCATGTTGAATGCATAGAATAGTTTCTATCGGATGTGTTTCAATGACTGGATGGATGCATGCATTGCTCATGTCTATCAAATCATGGTCTCATCAGGTTTAAACTACATGCGTTAAATTAGCAATCTCATCTGCACTGCCTCCAATTCTTCAAACTAAGGAATCATCAGACAATGTCCCGCTATCACTTGCCATTCCTCCTGGACAATGCATGTAAATGATGCTGGATATGTACAGAGATACAGAACAACATGGGAACAGTAGAAGGTCTATTAGCTTTTGCTAATTAATTTTGTTCTGCTATTCAAAGATATCATGGTTGATTTATGACAATACTTTGTCATTCCTTAATACCTTTTGTTATCGAAAACCTTGCAATCTCAGATTAAAATGTAACCGCCAAGCTGACATCATTTCCTTGAGCCAGATATCATTCTGGTAAAATACTGCCTGTCTAATGCATGAGATATGGTGCCCAAACTGATCCCAGTACTCCAGCCTAAAGACAGAAAAGGCTGGAAATTTAACATGTCAGACAGTATCTGTGGAAAGAGAAACTTAGTCAACACTTCAAGGTAAAGATAAAGAGCAAAAATTAGGTTCCTAAAACATTTGTTTGAGCTCTGTTGTTTGAAAATAATTACAGGGCAGGTAGAGGCAAAATTCAAGCAAGTACTCGTAACATCCTTGCAGAAATCAACTCTCCCCACTCATTCTTTGCCATTTTTTTCTTTAGACAATGTATAAAATTAGCACTGAATCTCTCCCTCCCTTACAAAAGCAGTAATTGGAGTTCAAAATAAGGCAATTGATCCATATCACATTGAGGGATTTTTTGGAAATGTGATTGGGACTATACAGCTAAAAATCCTTAGGTCTTCACACCCCATGTAATGATAGACCAGTTAGCCTGACGTCAGTGGTGGGGAAGATGCTGGAGTCAATTATTAAAGAGATAATAAAGGTGCATTTGAATAGCAGTAAAAGGACTGGTCCAAGTCAGCATGGATTTATGAAGGGGAAATCCTGCTTGACTAATCCTCTGGAATTTTTTGAGGATGTGACAAGTAAAATGGATGAAGGAGAGCCAGTGGATGTAGTGTATCTGGACTTTCAGAAAGCCTTTGATAAGGTCCCACACGGGAGATTAGTGGGCAAAATTAGAGCACATGGTATTGGGGGTAGGGTGTTGACATGCATAGAGAATTGGTTGACAGACAGGAAACAAAGACTAGAAATAAACGGGTCCTTTTCAGAATGGCAGGCAGTGGCGAGTGGAGTGCCGCAAGGCTCGGTGTTGGGGCCGCAACTGTTTACAATATATTTTAATGATTTGGATGATGGAATTAAAAGTAACACGAGCAAATTTGCGGATGACACAAAGCTGGGTGGCAGCATGAACTGTGAAGAGGATGCTAGGAGGTTGCAGGGTGACTTGGACGGGTTGAGTGAGTGGGCAGATGCATGGCAGATGGAGTATAATGTAGATAAATGAGAGGTTATCCACTTTGGTGGCAAAAACAAAGAGGCAGATTATTATCTCAATGGTCTCAGATTAGGAAAAAGGGAATTGCAATGAGACCTGGGTGCCCTTGTACACCAGTCACTGAAAGTAAGCGTGCAGGTACAGCAGGCAGTGAAGGAAGCTAATGGCATGTGGGCCTTCATAACAAGAGGATTTGATTATAGGAGTAAAGATGTCCTTCTGCAGTTGTGCAGGGCCCTTGTGAGACCACATCTGGGGTATTGTGTGCAGCTTTGGTCTCCTAATTTGAGGAAGGACATCCTTGCTATTGAGGCAGTGCAGCATAGGTTCACAAGGATGGCGGGACTGTTATATGAGGCAAGATTGGAAAGCTTGTTTTCACTGGAATTTAGAAGGATGGGAGGGGATCTAATAGAAACGTATAAAATTATAAAAGGACTGGACAAGCTAGCTGCAGGAAAAATGTTCCCAATGTTGGGGGAGTCCAGAACCAGGGGCCACAGTCTAAGAATAAAGGGGAGGCCATTTAAAACTGAGGTGAGAAGGGATTGTTTCACCCAGAGAGTTGTGAATTTGTGGAATTCTCTGCCACGGAGGGCAGTGGAGGCCAAATCACTGGATGAATTTAAAAGAGTTAGACAGAGCTCTAGGGACTAGCGGAATCAAGGGATATGGGGAGAAGACAGACGCGGATTACTGATTGTGGATGATCAGCCATGATCACAATGAATCCTGCACCTATTTTCTATGTTTCTATGAAAGACAAGATTACTCTTATAATAAAGAGCAACAGAATTAATGTTTCAGAAAAAGAACTAATGGATTGTCTGTTGATCTTAAGTGTTAGCCTTGCTTCCCTTTCCGCGGATTCTGCCTGACCTGCTGAGTGTTACCTGCACTTTCTGTCATTTTTTCAGGTCTGCAGCATCCACTGTTATTGTTCATCTTGAGCACTAATTCCATCTTGGCCGCATCACCAGTACCCTGACACACACATCGTACTTGGGCAGGGTCAGACCTGCTTCACCCTGAAGATCAATTCAATGTGTGGCTGACTGAGTCCTGTCCTGCAGTGCCTGCTGGCAGTCCAGGTAATACAGGTAGTGCTGGCAGTGTCCAGGTAATACAGGTAGTGCTGGCAGTCCAGGTAATGCAGGTAATGCTGGCAACGTCCAGGTAACACAGGTACAACTGGCAGTATCCAGGTAATGCAGGTAAAACTGACAGAGTCCAGGTAATGCAGGTAATGCTGGCAATGTCCAGGTAACACAGGTAAAATTGACAGAGTCCAGGTAATGCAGGTAATCCTGACAGTGTCCAGGGAATGCAGGTAATATTGGCAGTGTCCAGGTAATGCAGGTAATGCTGCCAATGTCCAGGTAATACAGGTAATACTGGCAGTGTCCAGGTAATGCAGGTAATGCTGACAATGTCCAGGTAATACAGGTAATACTGGCAGTGTCCAGGTAATGCAGGTAATGCTGACAATGTCCAGGTAATACAGGTAATGCTGGCAGTGTCTAGCCAACTGGCGCATTGTGTGGCATCGGTGCCAGGCCCATCCTTCGCAACACCGGGGATAAGTAGGGGCCTCAGCAGGTAGTGGCAGTTGCCGACCAGGTGCTCTGGCTCCACACACAGCCTGATGCAGTCACACACGAAGGTGGCCATCAGGATGAGGGCAAGATTGAGAATACTTTGTGTAGGAAACAAAACTGAAGATGCTGGTTTAAATCGAAGATAGACACAAAATGCTGGAGTAACTCAGCGGGTCAGGCAGCATCTCTGGAGAGAAGGAATGGGTGATGTTTCCTGAAGAAGAATCTTGACCCGAAATGTCACCCATTCCTTCGCTCCACAGATGCTGCCTGACCCACTGAGTTACTGCAGTAGTTTGTGTCTACCTTTGAGAACACGTTACCTTTGAGAACACGTCTGTTGATGTTCATCATGGTCCTTGGACCGTTTCCATTTTTGATCCCTAGATGAACTGGAAGACGGTGAGAGTGAGCACCAAGGCGGAAGAGGTGGGCTATGGCCACACCGGCACTAAGCACATCATTCTCCAGTCCACACTGCCCATGTTCAATTATCGAGGGGGAGTAGTGCTCTCCCTGTGCTAGTTTCTGTTTGACGATGGCTACCTGCTGCAGTTAATTCTTATTGTACGCGTTAGTCCCTGCCAACCCTGATGATCACCACATCATCAGGTAGACAGATCTGACGGTGAAGAAGACGGACAGCCGGTTGGGCCAGCTGCCAACAACCATCACCTCTTCATGCAGTTGACTCTGGCTTCTGATGCCAACTAAAACTGGGCGCAGATGCTGATCAATCTGTAGACCAACTGTGAAGCCAAGAGTCTGACATGATCCATGTACACTGAGGTTTTGATCTGAGAGCCCCCACTGCCTGGCACCATCATTTCTCATGGTCTCATCCTTCCTGATGGATTCAGCAAAGGGAATCCTTAGGATAGCACACAAACAAAACAGAGGGGTGTGAGAACCCTGCCTGACTCCACACCTGATGGAGAGGCTCTCCAATTCCCACCCATTGATCTGGACTTCACCACTGATAGCAGTTGGATCCGATGCATGTCCATCATATACATGTGTGATATCCTGATGAAGGTCTTCTCATGGTGACCAGGCATGTCATCATGGAAATGTCCTACACATAGGTGATGGTATCCTGGAGCAGTGTGAAGCTGCCCAAGGTGTTCCTGTCAGGTAAAGAGAGAGAAAGTAATGTTCCTGCCAAATAACGAGAGAGAAAGTAAAGATGTAGAGAGATAGGTTCTATATATCTCTACATCTCCGTCTATATCTCACGTTTCCCTTTCCCTTGACCCCCAATCTGAAGAAGGGTCTTGACCCGTAACGTCACCCATTCCTTCTCTCCAGAGATGCTGCCTGTCCCGCTGAGTTACTCCAACATATTGTGTTTTTCTTACGTAACAGCATGGGTTTGAGTTGTATTCGGCTCTGTGGGACTGCTGGAGGTGTACAACAGCTGGAATCACCTGTCACAGAGCCAACAACGCCATTGCCGATAGCCTTGGATGGGATCTTGTAGTCCACATGTAGTAGTGGATTGGCTCTCCAATTCCTGAGGTCATCCTTTCCCCCCTTCCACTCATAGATGAGGGTAATTATGCCATTCCCCATGGAGTCTGGCATGCTGCCAGCCAGAAGCATAGTGTTAAACACTTCCAGCAGGTTTAGAGAGATACACCATGGAAACAGGCTCTTTGGCACACCGAGTCCACATTGACCATCGATCGTCTGCTCACACTAGTTCTGTTATTTCATTTTCGTGTCCACTCTCTAAACACCAGGGGTAACTTACAGAGGGCCAATTAACCTACAAACCCGCACGTGTTTGTGATCGGGAGGAAACCGGAGCACCCAGAGGAAACCCACGCAGTCACAAGGCGAACGTGCAAACTCCGCATATAGCATCTGAGGTCAGGATCGAACATGGGTCTCTAGCGCCGTGAGGCAGCACGTCAACCAGCTGTGCTACTGTGCCACCCCAGGCTCACCCAGTCCCACAGAAACCAGTATAACTCAGCTAGTAAGCCGTCGTTTCCGGGAATTTTATTCAAGTCAAAGGAACTATTAGGACATAACTTAATGGGGACACACTTCGAGGTGGATTACATTGTCTGGCCTCATGGACTGGTGAGACAGTCTGTTTTAAGTATCTCTGATGTTCGTTATGAAGACTTACTTCTGTGTGAAGTGCCTGCTTTGTTTGCGGATGAGTTTTGTAAAGTTGTGCTATTTTACATTGCATGTCCAGTGTTCACTCAGCTTAAGCATGCTTCACGATGGAGGGCACAGAAGCAATGTGCCAACAAGGGGGAACAGAGGGGGAATCTGGTGCTTTGTACTTAGTAACTTTGTAAGCGCCCTTTAGGGGTGACTATTTGCATACCTTGCAAGCAAAGAATTCCACTGTGACTTGTCATATGTGACAATAAAATATTCAGTTCAATTCAATTACTTTGCAAACCATGCAATAAGTGCCCAGTCGCTCATTCATCATCCAGTTCTACCATGTAGCACATATAAACATGCAGCAATAGAGTTTCTAGGCTTTATCTCTTATATTTTATTAGTTTCCTACCCCTGTTAAGTTGCTCAGTGCCAGAGTCACATCAGAACACAACAGAATATAACAATCACAGATTTATTATCTTTCACAACCATGACTCAAGGCCAAAGGCAATGTTGGATTATTGACATACCTCTGTACAGAGTTATCAATTTTATTGTTGGTGTACGTTCATAACCTGAATTAAATTACTTTATAGTGTTCTCTACCTGCGATATCAAAGTATTAGTCCTATTCATCTCTGATCCATCTGAGGAGGTATAGATAAGATAGGCACGTTATGTGGCACTTTGAATATCTTCATTCAACTGTATTTAAGTTTTCATTGAAAAATAAAGAGTGACTGCTTCTTAATGTGGCAAATGAATCACTGACAGCAAATGTCAGTATCCTTGCTGCTGGATGCCTTGCAGCTTCTGTGGAAATCCTGACCGCAGGTGCTATCTGTGGAGTTTGCACGTTCACCTTGTGACTGCGTGGGTTTCCTCCAGGTGCTCCGCTTTCCTCCCACGTCCCAAACACGTGCGGGTTTATCGATTCATTGGCCTCTGTGGTCAGGGAAAGGGGAAGTGCACGAACCGGGAAGAGAAGAGGATTGAACATGAGGTGCTCACAGGTGCCTGATCCTGAACAGCTCACAACTACAATAGGCTTGGACCAGCTACCTTACCTCCATATGAGGCCTTGGTCCAGCTATCTTACCTACTTACTTGAGTCATGGAGTCATGGATCTACACAGCATCAAAACAGGCCCTTTGGCCCACCTTGTCCATCTAGCCAGTGGTAGAACTCATGAGTTAATTGGCTGAAGAGATAATGTATAAGAAGGAACTGCGGATGCTGGTTTATACCGAAGATGGACACAAAATGCTGGAGTAACTCAGCAGGACAGGCAGCATCTTTGGATAGAAGGAATGGGTGATGGTTTGGGTCGAGACCCTTCTTCAGTCTGAAGAAGGGTCTCGACCCGAAATGTCACCCATTCCTTCTCTCCTGAGATGCTGCCTGTCTCGCTGAGTTACTCCAACATTTAGTGTCTATCTTGGCTGAAGAGATACCTGGTTAAGGACCCAATGGTCATTATGAAATCTCAACAGAAGTAATGAGGAATGAAGGGAAGTTGAGGACATTAGATATACACAGTGCCTTTCCTAACTCTGGACTTCAAAGTGTTACAATCAATAAGATGCTGCTGTAATGAAGAACACAGGCGTCCATTTAGATACAGCAAGCTCTCGTAAACAGCAGCTAGCTGAATGACCCAATAATCAGTTTTATTGATGTTGGCTGATGAATCAGCATTGCCCATACTCTTGAGTGAATTCCCCCCCTCTTCTTTGAATCAAGGGACCTGTTGGTCCGTGGAAGAAGGAAGACAAGGCCTTAGTAAAATATATTTTATCCAAAAGGTGGTCATTCAATTATGGGATTGATCGTAGACCAGATTCCTTGAATGTCCAGAAGACATCCCTCCAGCAGGGGTCACTGCATGGTGATCTGCAATTTCCAAATCACCCTTCACCCCAGACTAGTGCCGTTCTCATCAGCAGCTCACCCATGTCCACTCCTCACCACCTAAACCTTGCGCTGCACAAAATCAACCAGAGGTGAGAACACGTTTTAAACACAGACAGTGATTTAGTTTAGTTTACTTTGGTTTAGAGATATAGCACGGAAACAGGCCCTTCAGTCCACCAAGTCTGCGCCGACCAGCGATCCATGCCCATTAACACACTGGGGGCAATTTACATTTATACCAAGCCAATTAACCTGCAAACCTGTACGTCTTTGGAATGTGGGAGAAAACCCATGCAGGTCACGTCCATACTGTCCATCAAGCACTCATTTACACCAATCATGCACAAATCCCATTGTATTTCCCCACGTTCCCACTGCCCTGCAATGTGCAAACTCCGTACAGACAGCACCCGTAGTCAGGATCGAACCCAGGTCTCTGGCGCTGTAAGCGCTGCAAGGCAGCAACTCTACCGCTGCGCCACCGTGCCTCCCTTCTTTAAGATGTTTGTTATTTCAGAGAAATAAATTATCAAATCCATTTAGAATAGATTGCACATGCCAAATTTGAGAAGCTAATAAAATAATCAATTTTACAGCAACGACGTAGAATCATAAAATAATACAGAGCAAATGGAGGCCAGACTCGGGTGGTACTGCATATAGCCAGTGGCCAGTGCATCTTCTACCTCACAGCTCCAGTGGCCCGACTTCTGTCCTGACTCTGGTGTTGCCTGTGTGAAGTTTGTACATTCTTTTTGTGAGAGACATCTCTGGTGCTTTTGATTCCACCATCAACACAAAGACATAGAGGTTGGTAGGTTCATTTAGCTACTCTAAACTTACAACGTGTTGGTGAACAGTAGAATTTGGCAGAGCAGTGGGAACGTGGGGAAATACACTGGGATTTGTGCATGATTGGTGTAAATGAGTGCTTGATGGCCAGTATGAATGGCAGGATGAAGAGCCTGTTTCTATGTTGGCCAAATCTTTGATAGTCCACTGTGCCCACAATCATCAGCAGCAAATAGTGGAAGTGTTACAGGATCACAAGTTCACAAGTTCACAAGTTATAGGAGTAGAATTAGGCCATTCGGCCCATCAAGTCCACTCCGCCATTCAATCATGACTGATCTCTGCCTCCTAATCCCAATTTCCTGCCTTCTCCCCATAACCCTTGACGCCCGTTCTAATCAAGAATTTATCTATCTCTTCCTTTCAAATATCCACTGACGACCTCCACAGCCCTCTGTGGCAATGAGTTCCACAGATTAACAACCCTCTGAATAAAGAAGTTCCTCCTCACCTCCTTTCTGAGGCTGTGACCTCCGGTCCTAGACTCTCCCACCAGTTGAAACATCCTTTCCATGTCCACTCTATTATGCCTTTCATTATTCTGTAAGTTTCAATGAGGTCCCCCCTTAACTTTCTAAACTCCAGTGAGTCGAGAGCCCAGTGCTGTCAAACGCTCATCATACCCTAACCCACTCATTCCTGGGATCATTCTTGTAAACCTGCTCTGGACCCTCTCCTTCCTCAGATATGGGGCCCAAATTTGCTCACAGTACTGACCAGCGCCTTATAAAGCCTCAGCCTCAGCCGTACATCTCTATCTTTGTATTCCACTCTTTTTGTATTCTTGAAATAAATACTAGCATTGAATTTGCCTTCCTTACTACTGACTTGACTTGCAGATTAACGTTGTGGGAGTCCTGCACCAGCACTCCCAGGTCCCTTTTCACCTCCGATTTCTGGATTCTCACTCCATTTAGAAAATAATTTATGCCCTTTATTCTTATTACCAAAATGCATGACTCCACACTTTGCTACACTGGGACCACAACTATTTTATGATCTATATGGCCTGGGTGAAGTGTAGTGTGTTCCATATTTACTGATAATACCACGATAAGTGCATTAATGAGTTATAAGTGGCATGCAAAGTGGCTGCAAGGGTATTTGAGTAAGTTACGTGACTGGGTAAGAAGCCAACAGGATTATAATGAGGATAGCTGTGAAATTATCTACTCTGGATGAATTGAAATAAGCAAATTAATATTTAAAAGAAATGAGACTATAAAAGATTACTGTGCAAAAGTATTGAAGTGGCACTCATGCATTAAATGCAAAATGTTAGCATGCAGGTACAACAAGTAATGAGGAAGGCTGTTAGAACATTGCCCTATGAAATTAAACATGGGAACATTATGTGGGACACAGGCCAAACATATCTGGACTATACTCCAGATGTTGTCTCATCTGGAGTAGGCAATATTATTTGGTCTTCATATTTAAGCATTAGTGGTAGTGTAGAGACTTTCACTAGGTTCATTCATGGGATGAAAAGGTTGATATACGAAGGGAGAATGAGATTGATTAGTAGGACTAGATGTTACAATCCCTAAGGTTTGCACTACAATTGATTGGTGTTGTTCTTGGGGGTGACCACTAGGTGATGTTGCGACCATTCAGACACATCTTCAGTTGTGTATCATATCATATCATATCATATCATATATATACAGCCGGAAACAGGCCTTTTCGGCCCACCAAGTCCGTGCCGCCCAGCGATCCCCGTACATTAACACTACCCTACACCCACTAGGGACAATTTTTTTATTTTTTTTAATTTTATTTTATTTTTTTTACATTTACCCAGCCAATTAACCTACATACCTGTACATCTTTGGAGTGTGGGAGGAAACCGAAGATCTCGGAGAAAACCCACGCAGGTCACGGGGAGAACGTACAAACTCCTTACAGTGCAGCACCCGTAGTCAGGATCGAACCTGAGTCTCCGGCGCTGCATTCGCTGTAAAGCAGCAACTCTACCGCTGCGCTACCGTGCCGCCCATGTCACCTCAATGTCACTGGGTGTTTCGGCCTTTTATCACAAGACACCCTCAGTCGAGGCAGGCCCAGCGCAGGGTGACCAGACCTGGGTGTATGTCTTATGGTTAGCCTCTAGATGGTCACGTGGCAGCCCAGACAGCATCTTTTCATTTCAGCCACAGCCAGTGACTGCTCCGTTCGGCGGTATTTGCAAGTTCTTTGATTGCCCTCCTTTGGGCCTGCCCTCTGAACATAGACCCATTGATGTATGGAAGAATGATTGGTGGTCTTACTGAAACATACAGGATTCGGAGAGGAATTTGCAGGATGGATGTAGAGAGAATGTTTTCTGCACTGGGATATTCTAGAACTAGGAAGCATAATTTCAGAATAAGGGGTTGTGGCCTAAAATGTAAATGAGGAAGAATTTCTTCTATTGGGAGGCATGAATCATTGGATTTCTGTGGAGTCACTGAATATTTGAAAGGGGGAGAATGGTGAATGGTTAAACTACAAGGACATGTGGAGCATGGGGAGAGGCCAGCAAAGGGATTTTGAAGCAAAGAATGCATGAGCTATGACACAAAATGCTGGAGTAACTCAGAGGAACAGGCAGCATCTCGAGAGAGAAGGAATGGGTGACGTTTCGGGTCAGGACCCTTGTCTCGATGTGAAATGGCACCCATTCCTTCTCTCCACAGATGCTGCTTGTCCTGCTGAGTTACTCCAGCATTTTGTGTCTATCTTCGCTGTAAACCAGCATCTGCAGTTACTTCCTACACACTGCATGAGATGATCTTATTGAATGGCAGAGCAGAGTGCCTGTCCTCTTCTGCTATTGCTTGTTATGTTCTTATTTTACACAAAATGTGTGAGAGGTCAATTGATTTAGAGTGAAAGCACTGTGCAGTCATGCATCTGTTTTCTGTGGTTGGCCAAACAGAACCATGATGAGAACCTGTGGCAAGTTGCAGGTTGAATTTCATATGATCAGAGGGCAGATCAAAGAAAATCTTTGCATCAATTGCAAACTCCCTCTTATAATCAGCGGAGGGTACAAAATTGCCTGTTCAATAACTTCAATAAAGTTACCAGGGTGGGATGCAGAGCTGCTTTGAAGATGACAGATTTACATGTCACTTTATTTAGCCTGTCAAACGGTCTATTTTTAGTTTTATCAAGTGGGGTTGCAGATGATTTGTGAGTGTGTGAGTGTGTGTGTGACTGTGTGTGTGACTGTGTGTGTGTGACTGTGTGTGTGTGTGAGTGTGCGTGTGTGTGTGAGTGTGTGTGTTAGTGTGTGTGTGTGTGAATGTGTGTGTGTGTGTGTGACTGTGTGTGTGTGTGTGTGTGTGTGTGTGAGTGTGCGTGTGTGTGTGTTAGTGTGTGTGTGTGTGTGTGTGTGTGTGTGAATGTGTGTGTGTGTGTGTGACTGTGTGTGTGTGTGAGTGTGTGTGTGACTGTGTGTGTGTGTGTGCGTGTGTGAGTGTGTGGATGTGTGAGTGTGAGTGTGTGAGTGTGTGGATGTGAGTGTGTGCTTATTCCATATTGTTATGATTCAATGCGAAAAATCAAAGATATATCATGCATGAAGTCACATAGAATATAAAAAGTTAAGGAAACAGGAGACAAAGCCTAAGCATTAATTGGACAATACCTTTAGTTTAGTTAGTTCAGTTACTCTAGTTTATTGTCACGTGTACCGAGGTACAGTGAAAAGCTTTTGTTGCACGCTAACCAGTCAGCGGAAAGACAATACATGATCATAACCGAGCCATTAGGTGTACAGATATATGATAATGGGAATAATGTGAGTCACGTTTAGTACAAGCAAAAGCCCGTAAAATCTGATCACATATAGTCCAAGGGTCTCCAATGAGGTAGATATTGGTTCAGCACTGCTCTCTAGTTGTGATAACAGCTGGAAAGAAACTATCAAGTTTTCAAGAAAGAGTTAGATTTAGCTCTTCGGGCTAAAGGAATCAAGGGATATGGGGAAAAAGCAGGAACGGGGTACTGATTTTAGATGATCAGCCATGATCATATTGAATGGCGGTGCTGGCTCAAAGGGCCGAATGGCCGACTCCTGCATCTATTTTTCTATGTTTTATGTTCGATGTCCCTGAATCTGGAGGTGTGCGTTTTCACACTTCTATACCTTTTGCCTGATGGGAGAGGGGAGAAGAGGGAGCGGCCAAGGTGTGACTTGTCCTTGATGATGCTGCTGGCCTTGCTGAGGTAGTGTGAGGTATAAATTGAGGCAATGGAAGGGAAAGAAGGGTGTCGACCCGAAACGTCACCCATTCCTTCTCTCCAGAGATGCTGCCTGTCCCACTGAGTTACTCCAGTTTTTTGTGTCTCTCAATGGAAGGGAGGTTGGTCTGTGTGATGGTCTGGGCTGCGTCCACAATTCTTTGCAAGATGCATTCAAGAACATCCCACTTTCAAGGAATCATCTGTTCAAAGAACAAATGAAGGTACTGATCTGAAGAAGGGTTCCTACCCGAAACGTCACCTATCCATGTCCTCCAGAGACTCTGCCTGACCCGCTGAGTTGCTCCAGCACTGTGTTTTGTACTGTTTACCAGCTGTAGGAAACATTACACCTGAAGATGCAGGAAAATGCTCTTGATGCCCCTCTAAATGTAACATGGTGATGGGGAAAATGCAACAGTTTGGTCCACAGAAACAATGCATGTGGTCATGTGTAACATGGAGCTTCGTCACAGTCACAGGCAATTAGCAGGAGGTGGTTTCAGTGAAGCTGAAAGGGAATGTAAGTAGTTCCATAGACAATAGACAATAGGTGCAGGAGGAGGCCATTCGGCCCTTCCAAGCCAATTGGGTCCCATACCAATTATATCCATATATATTTAACACAACGAGTGAAGGGAAATGGTACAGATGGACAAAGTTGCCATATTTTCTATTTTAGTTTATGAAATGTCATTTGTATAAGCAGCAATATTATTGTAAAACATAAATTTGACCACATTTTAATGACATTTCCCGAGTGTTCCTTTGGCCCGCAGTTATGGAAATTGTGTTCTGTGTGCCCAAGTATTAGGTGCACAAAACGAAGAGGAACATGCATGAAATTGATGATCGGAAATGTTTCTGTACGAGGGAGACGTTTAAAGCCATAAGGTGGAGAATGAAAGGATTGGGGTGAAAGGCGGAGGGAGGGAGGGGGTGTAAGAGAATTTGAGGGATCCGACAGGGTGATTGCAATCTGGAACAGTCAACTTGAGAAAGTGGTGGAGGCAGAAACTCTCACAACTTCTAAGTATCTGGATCAGCACTTAATTCACCATCGGAAGCTATGTACAAGCTGCAGGTAAATGCGACAGTATGATATTCTGGGCCGAAGGGCCTGCTTCTGTGCTACATATTTAAGTATTAGAAAACAATAATTTCACTCGTGTACAATTCACCCTAAAATCTGTCATGTGTCTACCACGTTGGCATGAAACCAGAAGAGGTATTTCGGCCTTGTGTCAAAGCCAACTTTGTCAAAGATTGCCCTTCACCCTGCTCGGCGGCGGCTGTTCTCTATCTTTTGAGAGTAACTGTGGAATTTGATTCTAAAACAGCCTCTAAAGCGGGTCCAATGCAAGAATCGCGGTCACAGAACGCGTGGAGCGCCTGGTCTGTTCTACAGGTGTTACTGCCAACTCTGTCTGCAACACATTCGTAAAGCTTTGGAATGCAGCGGGATTTTTTTTAAAAATCCTTGAATGTTAAAATCTCCCTCTGGCAATCGTGTCTGCTGGATTTGGTGCTGGATTTGCAGGCGGGAGCCGGGTGGGTGTGTGTGTGTGTGGGTGGGTGGGTGGGTGGGTGGGTGCGACCAGGACTCGCCACCCTGGCGTGCAGTGATGTAAGAGTCTCTGCCAAAGCAAGCTCCTCACTTTCTTACAATCTCATCCCACCCCCAACCCCCCCCAAACAAAACACGTCCAAGTTGTTGTTTTGCGCCGTGAAAGTAAAGAGGTCAGAGATTGGTGGGTGGGGATAACCCTACATGGATCACGTGTTGGATCAAAGCGGGGTGCCGCCTTGTGGAGCTAGTGAGGAGAGAGTGGAGAGAGGAGAGGAGAGAGAGCGCAGAGTGGTGTCATTGCTGCTCCGGGAACGCTACACATCACCACAACAACCATCCACTCACTCATCCACCCGCCCGCCCGCCCGCCCGCCCGCCCGCCCGCCCGCCTTTGCTTCATCGTTAGCGTTGCTTCCACTTTAGGAGCAAGAACAAGAAGACAAACAGAAGTTGTCCTTGTGGCGACAGGAGAGGGTCTAGCGGCGGGTCCCAGGGCAGGAGGGGTCACCCGCTGGGGAATATGTGGGGATCAGAGGCCGTGCAGCCGGCAAGATGATGTTGAGTGGGTCGGAGTGGATGCCTGTGCTCCTGGTCGTGGCGGCAGTGGGCTTGCGGGTTGGTGCCATGGAGACTGCCTTTGTGGAAGTGGTGCTCTTCGAGTCCAGTTCCAATGGTGAATATACAACTTTTACCACCGACTTGCAGGGCCGCTTCTCCCGGGCCGGAGCCACCATCAGCGCGGAGGGAGAGATCGTGCAGGTAAAAGCCACAGCGACCCCCATCCCCCCCCCCCCCCCCGGCCAAGTGCACACACACACTGTTTGACAAAGTTTAGCGCAGTGGTTATTCACTCCACAAGATGGCTCCGGTCGTGGCCCGCTGGCGGAGAGGGGCGGCGTGAACGTGGGTTCAAATGCACAACACACATCGCTTATGTGGTGGACGGGCAGGACTTGAAGCCCCAGGCTACCCGCGCCTGGTCTAACCCCACTGGCCCCTGCACACACCACTACACACCCCACTACACACCCCACTACACACTCCACTACACACCCCACTACACACCCCACTACACACTCCACTACACACCCCACTACCCACACCACTACCCACACCACTACCCACACCATTACCCACACTACACACCCCACTACCCACACCACTACCCACACCACTACCCACACCATTACCCACACTACACACCCCACTACCCACCCCACTACCCACACCACTACCCACCCCACTACACACACCACAACACTACCACTACACACACCACTACACACACCACTACACACCCCACTACCCACCCCACTACACACCCCACTACACACCCCACTACACACCCCACTACCCACACCACTACCCACACCATTACCCACACTACACACCCCACTACCCACCCCACTACCCACCCCACTACACACACCACAACACTACCACTACACACACCAAGTTTGCTGGCAAGTTTTTCTTGAACCATCTTTGTCAGAAACACATAAATGCAGTGGAGTTGCTGTTCCCCGGGAGGTGTTTCTCTGAGTGCATTTGCGTTGTGCTTTGCTGATGTTGAATATATCGATGCTGCTGCTGTTACATTGTGCGTGTCTTTGTAGTGAATGAACACCGGGCCCATCGCTGGCTCACGGCTCCCTGCCTTCACACACACGTGGGGAGCGGGCGAGTGCAAGTGATTCCAACTCCACTCAATAATCCCACTACCACGTTGTACTTCCCGGTGTTTCAACACACGTCCCACCAGAGTGCAGAACGTGTGGTCGGTCTGGTCTGTCTGTCGGTCACAGCCCTGGCTGGGAGCAATGTATCTGGTCTCCAACCCACCCACCCAGCCCCCGCTTCCAGAGTTGCACTGGTTGGAGATGTGAGCGTCTTATTCATTCCCAGGCAGCACCAGATGACTGGGGTTATCTGGTTTTAAAAAGCAATATTAGTTGGGTTTTTCGTTGCATTTTGATTCGCTGCGTTCTGAGTGTAGGTTTAGTTTTAATTCGGTGAGAGGGGATAGTTCCCGCGGGGTGTGTGTGTGTGTGTGTGAGCGTGGGTGTGTGTGTGTGAGCGCGGGTGAAGGGGTTGTTTTGCGCCGCCCTTCACCTCGTGAGTTTCAGGCGTTTCATGTCTGTTCCGCGATCACTTCCAACGCAGCGCGACATTGTGATTTAGAATCGCTCCTCGCCTGGTCAAAGTAGCTGGTTCCATCCACTGTGTGTGTGTGTGTGTGTGTGTGTGTGTGTGTGTGTGTGTGTGTGACAGTGCGCTCCCCTAGTGGAGGCACCTCTTGGAAATCGCTTTGTAACTCAATCCCCACCCCAAGATTTAAATAAAACCCCTATTGTTTATGTATTGTTCCAGCTGTGGGGCGTGAGACGGATCCTCGCCGACTCATCCCGATCAAACCTGCCCTGCCCTGTGTTAGTGTTGTTTTAAATGGCAAACATCATAATTAGTCAGACGTTTATATTCAAGTCTTTGAAATGGCGAGCAGTTGAGAACAGAACTGGTGAAAACAGACAGATTGGAAAATAAATCATTCTCAAACTACCTATGGGGGCGAAACAACTTTCAACTAACTTATAGTAATGTCGCTTCCCATTGCCATGTCTTCTAAAGATAAACACAAAACTCAGTGGGACAGGCAGCATCTCTGGAGAGATGGAATGGGTGACGCTCCACAGTCTGAAGAAGGGTCTCGACCCAAAACGTCACCCATTCCTTCTCTCCAGAGATGCTGCCAGATGCAGGACAAATGTTCCCCATGTTGGGGGAGTCCAGAACCAGGGGGTCACACAGTTTAAGAATAAGGGGTAGGCCATTTAGGACTGAGATGAGGAAAAACATTTTCACCCAGAGGGTTGTGAATCTGTGGAATTCTCTGCCACAGAAGGCAGTGGAGGCCAATTCACTGGATGTATTCAAGAGATAGTTAGGTGTAGTTCTTCGGGCTAACGGAATTAAGGGATATGGGGGAAAAAAGCCGGAACGGGGTACTGATTAAGAATGATCAGTCGTGATCATATTGAATGGCGGTGCTGGCTCGAAGAGCCGAATGGCTTATTCCTGCACCTATTGTCCATGTTTGCATTTCTATGCCTGTCTCGCTGAGTTACTCCAGCATTCTGTGTCTATCGTCGGTGTAATTCAGCGCCTGCAGTTCATTCATTCATGGCGTGTACATGTCCAGTTGGTCGTGTGTCTCGGTGGCAGTGGGTGTTTTGAGGCACGGTGGGGGAGAGCTTGGTGGGGTTGGCAGGGGACGGGATGAGAGATGTGTGGGGGGTGAGGTTGGCCTGAAATCGACAAGCACCTGACACTTGAAGACTTGCCTTACATTTTTGTTTCAGAAGTAAGTGTGACATGAGCTTCTGGCTACGATTTAATAACTATCTTCGCGACGTTGAAACTGCTTTCGCCTTCAAAGGCAGCAGTTAAATCCGCTTTGTCGAGCCGAACATCAAAGTAATCCCAATTCAGACATCAAAGGAGGATTTACACACACACACACACACACACACACACACACACACACACACACACACACACACACACACAACCTGCGCGGAGCTGGTGACTGACTGCAGGAAGATTAACAAACAATCAGGCTGGGTTTTCAGCAATAGAAAATAAAAAAAACAATCTTTAAAATCTCCAGTTTGCCGGAGGTTTGTATGGGAATGAATTGCACACACAGGTCGGGCTGGGGGGACTGACGGCGGCGACAGGGACCAACTCTCTGTGAAGCATTCGCCTGCCAGATAGACGTTGATTTGTTAACTGCTAATAGTGCGCTCGCTACATGAACGACAAGCGCTTAGGAGGTGGGGTATTCTCAAGGTCAGACCGGTTTCTGAGTGTCCTAAAGCTTAGTATGTATCATCTGTGTGAATAATCCGCTCATTTACTGCGGCTAAAATCGTTCTGATCAAAGAGAGAAGGTGCAACGGTTGTATCTGGCGACACACAATTTCCTCTCGGTTCCCGGGTGCGATTTCCTCCCCAGGGCTCTCGGCCATCGACAGCATGGTGCTCTCTGCTCCAGTCTATCCCCCAGACCAGCACTAGTGTTTATAGAAACATTGAAAATAGGTGCAGGAGGAGGCCATTCGGCCCTTCGAGCCATCACCGCCATTCATTGTGATCATGGCTGATCGTCCACACTCAGTACCCAGTTCCTGCTTTCTCCCCATATCCCTTGATTTCACAAGCCCTAAGAGCTAAATCTAACCCTCTCTCTGGTTTTAATATGTAGGAAGGAACTGTAGATGCTGGTTTAAACCACAGATAGACAAAAGAGTTGGAGTACCTCAGCGGGTCAGGCAGCATCTCTGGAGAGAAGGAATAGAAACATAGAAAATAGGTGCAGGAGTAGGCCATTCGGCCCTTTGAGCCTGCACCGCCATTCAATATGATCATGGCTGATCATCCAGCTCAGTAACCTGTACCTGCCTTCTCTCCATACCCCCTGATCCCTTTAGCCATGAGGGCCACATAAGGGTGATGTTTCGGGTTGAGACCCTTATCCAGACTTGAAACGTCACCCATTTCTTCTCTCCAGAGATGCTGCCTGTCCCTCAGAGTTACTGCAGCATTTTGTGTCGATCTTCGGTGTAAACCAGCACCTGCAGTTCCTTCCTGGACATTTCGTAGGCATTTCTACTGGGGTGCCCCTGAACCTGGTGACCTCACCAAGTCCTCACCACCTGCAGTGGAATGGTTGACATGGCTATAAGCGGTGGATTCAATTTATCTGAACATTAAAATAGAACAGAAATAGAGTGAACCCACAAAAAGTCAGGCCGCACCTGTGGGAAGAGGACACGAGTCAATGTTTCGGGTTGGAGTTGTAACCAGACCTGCTGGATGATTCCAACAGTATTTTTCTTTGATTCATATTTTTCATTGTTAGTCACCAACCACTTTGATGGAGAGACACAAAATACAGGAGTAACTCAGCGGGCAGGGCAGGCAGCATCTGGAGAGAAGGAATATTCCAGCATGCACCATTCAAAATATTACATTTAGCTGGAGGTCCTTGAATGATTTGTGAAATGTGATATTTTAGAATAGCCACTGTTTTTTTATTAAGCTTCTGAGAGGGGTGGGGACTCTTTGCATCTCTGCACAGCGGGCTTCTAGCTGTGGGACATTCAGTGGGTCCGACACAAGCTGAGGGGGTGTGCAGAGACATGCAGGAAATGTGACCGTGTAAACGACAGTGCAGTGCTCACAGTGTTGGCTGGGCTCTGATTATCCTCTCACAATGGCAGCATTTGTGCACACACCTAACTCTTCCCACTTTTATTTTATTTTTTCTTTGAAGCTCCTAAGATGACTATCTGCCTTTGGCTATCTCAACCTTCAGCTGCCTTTGTTGGTTGGTAATTTGCATCTCCTTTCAAAATATTTGGCTCCTTTGGACAACAGAAGGCATTGGGAATTTTTGTGTGTGTGTGTGCATATAAGTGTATGTATGCATATAAGTGTGTGTGTGCATATAAGTGTGTGTGTGCATATAAGTGTGTGTGTGCATATACGTGTGTGGGCATATAAGTATGTGTGTGCATATAAGTTCAGGCTACGTTCTCCCCGTGACCTGCGTGGGTTTTCTCCGAGATCTTCGGTTTCCTCCCACACTCCAAAGACATACAGGTATGTAGGTTAATTGACTGGGTAAATGTAAAAATTGTCCCTAGTGTGTGTAGGATAGTGTTAATGTGCGGGGATCGCTGGGCGGCGCGGACCTGGTGGGCCGAAAAGGCCTGTTTCCGCGCTGTATCTGAAATATGAAAATAAATATGAAATAAGTGTGTGCCGGTGCATATAGTATGTATGGGCATATAAGTGTGTGCTTGTGCATATAAGTGTGTGTGTGCATATATGTGTGTGTGTGTGTATATATGTGTCTGCATATATATGTGTATATATATGTGTGTGTGCATATATGTGTCTGCGTGTATACGTGTGTGTGTGTGTGCATATATGTGTCTGTATACAGGTGTGTATAGGTGTGTGTGTGTGTGAATATGTGTGTGTATGTGTGAGATTTTTTAAAGTTGTAGGCATAGAGGCGCAAAACTCTGCTTGCGAAGATGTCACGCAGGTGTGTTAGTTTGGGGAGAGTGAGAAACCTGGTGTTCTTTCTGGTGCCCATTCACTTTTTACTTTTCGTTGTGCACTTTTCAAAGTTACATTTCCTCTATCTGTTATCCTTTGAGTGGAAGTGTTCACACAGCTCCATTGCATGCATGGTTGCCCCAAGTGAGGTGTCCAGTTACTATGTGCCCACACATTTCAGCAGTGTTTTGTTAACATCGTTCCACTCAACAATATTCTGTTGGAAATTGTTCAGGCATTAATTATGCAGAGATGAAAGTGTCATTTCAGTAGAAAAACGACTGCATTCCAAGTGGTCTAAAGCAACAGATAATTTCCCTTTTTTCAATTACTGTCAGTCATTTTTTGCTTTTAATTGGCCTAAGGTATTGCACAACTTCAGGTCCAATTAACAAGTGAAAAATGTGTTTGCCATTCCACCTTGCCATTCCGAAGTGTCTTCAAACTGTTTCTGTGATTTCCTCCCACAATAAACCCTCAGGAGAGTTCCTTTAATTTTTGCTAATTATGTATCCTGCAGATGACACAACTCTGCATTCTTCATAACACCATCAGTCATTCGATCCATGATGTCTAGCTCTCTGACTCTGTAACTCTGAATCGAGGCTCACTATTCTCTTTTAAGAAGTTTCTTAAAATCTGCTCACCAGGTTTTTACTTAAATTACACCCTTTTTTGTCGACATTCCAACACTCCTATGAAGGACTTTAGGGGTTTTAATTATGGAAAAATTATTATATACATGCAAATTGCTTTTCAAGTTCAATTTCGCCGTTGGTATATTTAGGTGCAGCATGTGTTTATATAATCAGGAGTTAATGAGTTGTAAGTCTACTGAGGTTCTATTTTTACCTCCAATATTTTTTTTCCTTTTCCTCCTTCTGAAGATACTATGTTCCAAAAGAAGGTAGATCATCCACTTGACCTTAATGTTTAGAGAGGAACTGCAGATGCCAGTTTACACCAAAGATAGACACCAAATGCTGGAGTAACCCAGCAGGACAGGCAGCATCTCTGGTGAGAAGGAACGGGTGATGTTTTGGGTCGAGACCCTTCTTCAGATCATTCACCAGTCCAAAGAAGGTTCTCGACCCGAAAGCATTAATTCCAGCATTTGGTGTCCTATCTAGAGACTTTGATGTTTTTTGTTCATCAGTCAGGCAGCCCCGTCAAAGATGCCAAGTTTTCAGTACATCTTTTAATCATGGAGCAACCCAACAAATTGTTTCACTCAATCTTCGCGTATGTTCCACGCAAAGCTAGTAGAAAGAAAAACTGGTTCCACTCCTGTGAAGCCCTTTAAGAATATTATTTCTTTCAATCAGCTCACCCTCTCATATTCTAAACTGTGGGTCAAGTCTACCAGGTGTCTTCTCCGCAAGGCAATCTATTGCTAGCTGAGGACTTGTGTTTACTTGCAGTTAATGCATGATCCCATTGCTGCATCGTTGCAATACGAATCGTAGGCTGTTTATGACAGACCCTCGGAGAAGTTGTAAGCAGAGCAAAATACAATTTTCTACTTGTGGTAATGACCCAATGATTCCACTGCAAAATATGCGGTTGTGGAAGAAAGACACAAAATGCTGGTGTAACTCAGCGGGTCAGACAGCTTCTCTGGTGAAAAGGAATAGGTGACGTTTTGGGTCGAGACCACTTCTTCAGACCTTCGCCAGACTGATGAAGGGTCTCAACCTGAAACGTCACGTATTCCTTTTCACCAGAGATGCTGCCTGACCCACTGAGTTACTCCAGCACTTTGTGTCTATCTTTGGAGTGAACCAGCATCTGCAGTTCCTTTCTACACATATGCAGTTGTGGAGTTTGGGTGAAATAGGGTCTCTGGATTGGAAGTGATGCTGTTCTCCCATGAATATGTTGCCCCTATTGCAAGGTCTACTGCAATACCAGCCCACGGATAGTTTCACCACAATTAGGACACTCAATAAATGGAAGTGTTACCATTGAGGGATTGCAGGGGGAATGGTAAGATGCTGTGGTGATCAGCACTGGGTGTCATTTTGTTGGTTTCAAAGGAGATTGGTTTGGCATGAGAAATGGGAAAGTACTGGCAGCTCTTCAATGCTTTCTGTTTATCTGTTTACACTGTCCTGCCTCCACATGGTGTCTTCAGGTAGCAGTTTAAATCAATAGCCCATGTATCGACTCTGCCATGACATGTCACGTGGGGCACTATATGCACATAGTGCACATAGTTTGTTCCATTAATGTGTGCTTGGGATTACAATTGTTGCTGTTGCAAATTAGACATTGAAACCCACAATCTTTAACGTTTGCTTCTGTGGGGAAAGGTCTCCTGTATTTTTTTTAAAGTAACTCTTTCAACGAGCAGGGTGCAGTTTGACGTGTGCAGCTGTGATTGTCATTAACGTTGCTCAGGTTTGCGTGTGAGAGTTCACACTGCTGGAGGCGAGTGGTGAGTGGTGCCAACGTTGTCATGTCACAGAGCCTGTTTTGCAGCACTTTTTAAATACTTCTAGGCAGCTCCGCATCACTCTTTTTTGGATATGTTCCTTCGCCAAAAGTGCTGAAATGAAAAGAAGCCACTTCTGAATTAAAGGTGTCTGTCTGTTGTCCCAATGAAATCACTCTGTTAACAAGCTTGCGGCTTCTCATCCCTGCAAAGAAGTCCGTTTGCAGGATTATGCTCGCTCTTTGATAGCAGGAGTGTGGTGGAATAAACATTGGGGGTATATCCTGCAGGTCCCAGGGCAGATCTGTGTTGGTATTTGGCTTTAGTCCAGGGTTTGCAGGTCACAGTGCTGCCAGCGACAGAGAAGTTTCAGGGAATGCCATCCCCCTTGAATCACCGGCACACTCACTCAGTCCTCTCCCATGGGAATGTGCATGGGAATATGAGAATGTGCATGGGCACGTGTATGGGAACGTGCATGGGAATATATGCATGGTACAGCGCAACTTGATGGCGTGACATCGGACAGCTTCCCCATGGCAAGGGGAGTGAAGCAAGTATTCCACTCTGTTGATCACGATCCCATCTGCCCTTCTGCCCTCTGCCTACCCAACACATGGAAGGAGTGTATCTTCATAGCCAAGCGAGGGAAGCTCTTCAATCCAACAAGGGTGAAAGCAGGGACTGTGCCTCTACGGGGACTCCTGTATGCTGATGATGCTGCACTCATCATCCCAACAGGAAAAGGACTACAGGGGCTAATGGACAAACTGTCTCAGGCTTGCAATGAACACCGACTAACAATCAACGTTAAGAAGGCTGTTGTGATGGTCAGAGCACTCAACTCCCCCCTGATACCACTCCTCTGAAAACAGTCAGCAAGTCCACCTACTGAGGATCTACAGTGACTGATTGGCTCCCTCTGGATGAGGATATTAACTCACGGATAGGAACATTCAGCAACCAACTTTATGAGGCTAACAAAGTGGGCATGGAAGAACAGGAAACTGACAATCCAGACCAGGATAACTGTCTACAAAGTGTGCATCCTGAACACGTCACTGTACAGCAGTGAAGCTAGGACATCAAGAACGGAAACGGAATAATTTTCATTTGGCCATCTTCGTCACATCCAGGACAAAATCACCAATGAATCTGTCCTCTCCCTGACCAACATGTCCAGCATCCCTGCGATCCTCAAGCAGATGTTTCTACGCTGGCATGGACATGAACACAGGGTGGGAAATGGACACATAGGGGGAGGTGACCAATGCACACAGGCCAAGAAGAAGACCAATGGTTCGCTGCCAGGATACGATTAACACAGATATGACAACTGGGAAGTGGCTGTGAGGACCAAGGGAGGCGGAGAGAGGACCTCCAAGTGGGTATGAAGCACGACGATGGCATGTGGTTCAAGACCCTGGAGGCTAGGCATCAACACCACAAAATGGTCATCGGCAATGGGAACACACTCCCCAATCCAGCGGCCAGGGCCAACATGTGGGAACGCCTGCCTGCCAAGGATAGTGCCAGTCAGCCACAGTCAGACGTGCCATTACAGATAAACATTCCCCTCTCCCAGCGGGACAATGTCACCAAAGCCACATCGCCATCTCTCGCAGATGGACAGATGCTAATGCTCATTTCAACCTGTCCATGATTAAAAATATTATATGTTTAGTTTAGATATACAGTGCAGAAACGGGACCTTCGCCCCGCACTAACCACACCGAGTCTGCACTAACCAGCGACTCCCATTTACTAGCACTATCCTACACACTACGGATTATTTACAAATTTTACCAAAGCCAATTAACCGACAAACCTGTAGGAGCTCTAGGAGAAACCCCAGGCAATCACAGGGAGGATGTACGTACCTTTGAGTTTCTGCATTAAGTAACTAGAAAGGGGAAGTCAACTCTAAATGTTGTTTAGTGATCGATACTGGTTGGTGTGTGTGTTCATGTGCGTGCGTGCTTGAGAGAGAAGTGGGTGGGCATGCACACTTGAATATCCAACTAATGCTTACCAATATATAATACAGACTAACACAAAGTGCTGGAGTAACTCAGTGGGACAGGCAGCATCTCTGGAAAGAAGGAATGGGTGATGTTTCAGGTCGAGACCCTTCTTCAGACTGAAGAATACAGGCTGGTTGGCCCAATTGCACTAACAAAGAGACCATGCCTTCAGAAAAAAGATGGGTTTCTTCAGATCTCTGGCTACGGTGCAAGATTGGCTCTGCACTCTGTTCAGTGCGCCTCTTGGTTAAGCATTCTTTTCCTTTCAAAAAAAGTGTTTGCATTCCTTCTTTAGTGGCATCCCTTTGATTTCAGCATATTGTGCTAGTTTAATTTGATCATGTCTTTTTTTAAATTTGCTTCTCCCTCTCGTAGTAGCCACTGGTCAATGTGCTGTGGCTGCACATGGTAAATGTGCTGTTTCTGTGTTTCTTTCTATTGCTGCAAACATTGTCCACGAGACAGAGTTTGAGCTATAAACAGATCATCCGTTATTGAAGCCAATAACTCGTCTAATCTGAAGATTAGTCTGAAGAAGGGTCTCGACCCGAAACGTCACCCATTCCTTCTCTCCAGAGATGCTGCCTGTCCCGCTGAGTTACTCTAGCTTTTTGTGTCTATCTTCAGTTTAAACCAGCATCTGCAGTTGCTTCCTATACAACTCTCATCTAATGGTAGAGTCTGACACAACAATGTATGAGGCCGTGCCACATGGTAAACTCGTTCTGCAAAATGCCTTTACATTTATATACACACCTATCCTCCTTTAGAAAGGAAATCAACCCTTACAAACTCATTTGGAATTTACACCTATTAAATGATGCAATTGCTTAAGTATTTACATATGTAAATACTGTTATTAATTGCATAAATTATAATTTTAATCAACCCACTGGTCATGGGATCCTCACATATAATAATTATGATTATTATGCTAATAACACCATCTGTCCTAAACTCACTTACTTGTGCAAAGCTCTAGGTTGGCGAATACCCAGATGTGGTGTGAGTGGTGGCTCTGTACTTATAACCTGGGATAAATCCCATCATGTCCTGGAGATTTATCCACCTGAATGTTCTTCAAAACCCCCCAACACCTCCTCCTTCTTAAACTCAATCTGTCCTTGTATATTAGTAGTCTCTCCACTGATCTCACTGTCCTCCATGTCCTTCTCCTTGGTGAAAACAGATGCAAAATTTCTCATTTAGTACCTACATCCCCCGACTCCAAGCACCAATTCCCTTCTATATATTTGATGGGTCCTACCTTCCCCCTGGTAGCCCTTTGGTTTTTAATATAGGTATCAAAGGCTTTGGGATTTTCTTTAATCTGACCTTCTAAAAGCCTTTTTTTTTGCCCCCTCTGGCCCTTCTAATTGCCCTCTTGAGTTCTTTCCTTCTTTCTTATATTCCTCAAATGCCCCGTCCGATTCCATCCTCTTAAACCTTGCACGTGTTCCTTCCTTTCCTTGTTTCCGTTTGATCTAATCTACAACCTGAAGAACTTCTTTCCACCAGCAGTGCCTCGACACAGTTTATGTTAAGCTTGGGTTAACATCCCCCTTTCTTCAGGTATTTAATGAGGAAGACAATTGATCCATCCACATGGTGAATAACAGTTGCTTGTCAAAGCTTCCAAATTGTGAATGACTCTGGACTTGCACTCCGTGAACCAGTTTCAAATCCTCCTACCTCCTTCCCATTGTGGTGGTCGTCATCGTTGATGTTGCTCCCAACATTAGGTCCATCATGTCCAATAGTTTTGCCGGTATTCTCTCATAACCAGTTCCTTTTCTTGAATGCTGTAATGTTCAACTAAACAATGGTGCCTGGTGCAGCCACATATCAAGTATCATACTTCTGCGTGGGAAGGAACTGCAGATGTGGGTTTACACTGAAGATAGACACTAAATGCTGGAGTAACTGAGCAGGACAGGCAGTATCTCTGGAGAGCAGGAATGGGTGACGTTTCGGGTCAAGACCCTTCTTCAGACATACTTCTCAGTATCATACTTCTGGTACATTAGATGGACAGTATAGGCGATGTTTCGGGTCGAGATCCTTCTTCAGACGTCTGAACCAGCATCTGCAGTTCCTTCATACACATTCTGGTATATTAGGTTCTTGAGTGTAGTTTTACACCACTTTAACCAGTGCTACCATAGGCTTCCAGGTAAAGGAAGATAGAAATTCAGCTGCTTGAATGGCTGAGGTGTCAGAGGGTGAGAAGTGCCTTTGAGGAATCATAATCCGGTATAAATTACACCTTTAAAGCATTGTCAGAGCAAAGAAACACAAAGACTGTCATCTTGCACTCTCACCTCCGATCCCCACGGTTTTCACTGGGGGGGGTTACATTTGACAGGCACAGTTTGGCATTTGCTCATTTACTGAGTCTTATTTGACTGAGAGGCATTGCCAGCAGGCTGCATGTCATCTGACTTACTGAGTCTTATTTGACTGTGAGAGGCATTGCCAGCAGGCTGCATGTCACCTGAACTCCATGTGTGCTCCCTTGTAGCAGTGTTCACTCTGTGGCTGTCAGAGGGCAGAGTTCAGGGACATCATCCATCAGTGCTGGCTCTGCAAGGAGCTCTGTGACCTTGGAGTGAGAGCAGAGATGAAGGCCAATGGAATCAACCTCTGGAAACCTTCCTCGCAGTCACTGGAGAAACTTGCTGAAGTACCCAGAAGCTGTACCATTATTACCCATTGCAATCTGATTCCGTAATAGCAGATGCTGCCTAATGCCCACATGGGGGGGATTTCCGTTTTGATCTTTCAATTGAAAAATGTCAGTAAGCAAAAAAACCACTGTTTATACCTTAGCTGTTGCAACTTGATGCACAATGCATTTTAAAGTTGTACCAGCTTCAAAGTCGTCTTGTTGAGTCTCATTGTCTGTAACTTGTTTTCACCTAAGCCACAGCTAACAATGGCCTGTTTCCTTTATCATTGTTACTTTTTTGCACATCTTTCATTCATTTGTTCGATACCTCTCAATATCACCATCTATATCTCTCGTTTCCCTTTCCCTGAAGAAGGGTCTTGACCCTAAACATCACCTATTTCCTAAACAACAACCTCCTCACGAACCTCTCACCACACCACTCATGTCACCCTGTCCCATCGTAGTTTAGTTTAGTTTAGAGATACAGTGCAGAAACAGGCCCTTCGGCCCACCGATTCCGTGTCAACCAGCGATCCCCACACATTAACGCACACATGAGACAATTCACAATTATACCAAGCCAATTAACCTACAATCCTGTAGTCTTTGAAGTGTGGGCGTGTGAACCCATGTGGTCACAGGGAGAACGTACAAACTCCGTACAGACGGCGCCCGTAGTCAGAATCAAACCCGGGTCTCAGGCGCTGTGAGGCTGTGCCACTGCAGACGAGCTTGCGGTTCCCACATTCGCTTCCTTCAGCCACTCGGAGCCAAGTGGAATCGAGTCATCCTCAATCCAAAGGGAAGAAGGCTAGCAGTCATAGCTTTCCAACGTGGAAATGAATCATTTATTCCCACTCCCTGCTCTGAGCCTGGGAGGCAGCCCACACTCCACTCTCTCTCCACAGCAGCCTGTGGTGGTGGGCTGGGATCAACAGCTCAGTTCCAATGCATGAATCAACAACGTTTCGACTGCGAAAATGAATACATTGCCAATCTGCAGCAAGGTCGGTTACAGGGGGAAACGTGGAGGCACGGTCAGGGACTTTTAAGTATCTCAAGAGAAACACTTAAGGAAATTGGGCACAAGTCCCAATTAAACTTACTTGTGTACAGAAGCTACATGTGTTTGCTGCAACTTGTCCAGCCATTGACCTCACTGAACACAGGTTGCAATACTTCCCTTGGCTTGGAATACTTTTGCACATTTGTGTGTTCATTGAATCTGATCTTCCTGATGGAATTCCAAGAGTACATGCCCAGGATCACAAGAGTACATGCCTATGATCACGTGTACATGCCTAGGATCACAAGAGTACATGCCTAGGATCACATGTACATGCCTAGGATCACAAGAGTACATGCCTAGGATCACGAGTACATGCCTAGGATCACAAGAGTACATGCCTAGGATCACATGTACATGCCTAGGATCACGAGTACATGCCTAGGATCACGAGTACATGCCCAGGATCACGAGTACATGCCCAGGATCACGTGTACATGCCCAGGATCACGAGTACATGCCCAGGATCACATGTACATGCCTAGGATCACATGTACATGCCTAGGATCACGAGTACATGCCTAGGATCACATGTACATGCCTAGGATCACGAGTACATGCCTAGGATCACGTGTACATGCCTAGGATCACAAGAGTACATGCCTAGGATCACGAGTACATGCCTAGGATCACGTGTACATGCCTAGGATCACGAGTACATGCCTATGATCACGAGTACATGCCTAGGATCACGAGTACATGCCTAGGATTTTTTAAAATTAGATTTAGAGATACAGCGCGGAAACAGGCCCTTCGGCCCACCGAGTCCGCGCCGCCCAGTGATCCCCAGCACATTAACACTATCCTACACACACTAGGGACAATTTTTTTAACATTTACCTAGTCAATTAACCTACATACCTGTACGCCTTTGGAGTGTGGGAGGAAACTGAAGATCTCGGAGAAAACCCACGCAGGTCACGGGGAGAACGTACAAACTCCGTAAAGACGGCACTCGTAGTCAGGATCGAACCTCAGTCTCCGGCGCTGCATTCGCTGTAAGGCAGCAACTCTACCGCTGCGCCACCGTGCCGCCCCAACATCCCTTTACTTCATGTGTACTTGTCATCCAACCATGGTAGTAAATCAGGGTTCCCACAGGAGTGCTGTCAAGCTGCGTTCCCCAACCCAGTGCAGGCAAGGAACTGCCTTCCCATCCGCTACCAGCTTTGCAGTAGAAATGTGCAGGAAGGAACTGCAGATGCTGGTTTAAACTGAAGATAGACCCAAAATGCTGGAGTAACTCTGCGGGACAGGCAGCATCTCTGGAGAGAAATTTTGGGTCGAGACCGTTTTTCATGGTTGAAGATGGACCCGTGCTGAAGAAGGGTCTTGACCCGTAAAGGCACCCACTCCTTCTCTCCAGAGATGCTGCCCGTCCCGCTAAGCTACACCAGCATGTGGTGTCTATCTTTGCTGTAGGAACGTTAGCTGTCCACAAACTGGCCAGCAGTGCCTCCATCCCCTCTGTCCCACAATGCCTGGCGTCGGAGAGGCAAGGGGAGGGAGATCCCTGTGTTCATCGTGCTGTGGTGCTCCCTGTTTGTGCTGTGGTCAGGTGCTCTGTGCAGAACCCCCCCCCCCAGCAGCAGTTTCTGCAATTCACCCCCTTGCCATTTGAAGGTGCTTCTAAAGTCTTGCTCTTTCAGGATGTTTCTTGTCAGGTGTAGTGCTGCCTCTTGCATTTTGTTTGATGGTTGCTCCTGAGAGGGGCATGACATTAAAGCTGCCTGCCATTGTTGTCAGCTGTTTGCTCTGGTCGACCATGCTTGCATGCAGCCTGTTCAGCCGTTTGCTTTATCTCCCGCTGCTCCACTGTGTTTGTAGTGTAAATGGAACGGCTTTGATCCTAATCTTGGCGGTACCTGGAGTAAATGATACCAGGTTTTTCCTTGGTGCAAAGTCTTAAGTGTGTACAGAGTTTCAGAATGCTGTGTGCTCTGGAGGACTGTAAGGTGATCACTTTGGAACGTTAAATGAAGGTGGGTCATGTGCAGCGGGCTGCTTCACTATGTGCAATGGGTTTTAGTTGAATGGGTTTTCTGTTTCAGGCAAGCAAAACACGGTTGTCCCTCTGCTGAGGAAGGCTTACGAGACCCTTTCCAAGCGCAGGGCGTATTTGAGAGGGAAAGAGTAGGGATTCATTATCTCTTGCAGACCAGAGTGTTCTTTTGTTTGTATGAGGAGAGGGGGAAGGAAAGAAAGTTTGTACCTCCTGTTTACTGTGTCCA
Organism: Rhinoraja longicauda; assembly: GCF_053455715.1. Taxonomy (NCBI): domain Eukaryota; kingdom Metazoa; phylum Chordata; class Chondrichthyes; order Rajiformes; family Arhynchobatidae; genus Rhinoraja; species Rhinoraja longicauda. The sequence goes on from NC_135977.1 coordinate 33,591,325, forward strand.
TACTCTTACTGACTGAATAGGGTTTTTGTGATTATAAGGAATTCCATGATGATACAAACTTTTTTCTTTTTGGCCACAATCCAAAATAGGTGGCGCAGCGGCAGAGTTGTTGTCTTACAACGCTTACAGCGCCAGAGACCCGGGTTCAATCCTGACTACGGGTGCTGTCTGTACGGAGTTTGTACCTTCTCCCCATACAAATCCTTTTTCCCAGTGGCGATCAAACTGTACAACTCTTCCCCCTTCTGTCGTGGGGTAGACTGATTCCCCTTTCCCCCTCTCCAATCTTTGCACATCCCAAATCCTGCACTTTCCACTCGTCACTTTAATTTTATCTTTCATGTATCTCGTTGGGTTGTATGACTGTTGGCAGACCAATTTCCCTCCTGGGATAAAGTTCTATCATATGGTATTGTGTTCCCTTCATGCTTCAGGTCATTCTAGTGGAATGGATGCAGCGTGCAGATGCCTGAGAGTAAGTGCACATGCTTCACTGCATTCAGACATGAGGGCTAAGGGGACAATCTGCTTTTGAAATCCATGCCCAAAGGATGGCTTCCTCTTTGGCGAGCAACTGTTTCTCAAATCTAATAAGAATCTGATGCTGAATTTGACACTGATGCCGTTTCACCTGTCTTCCCACTTTCACCATCTGCACAAACCTTCGGATACTAGTCTTTAAAAAAACCCAAATACTAGTAACAAATAAGGTTATGACTTATTGTCCAATGTTGCCTGCTCCGCTGAGTTATTGAGGCACTCTGTTTATTTTAAAACATTAGTGCACTGCACTGACAAGTCAAGAACATGCTGGGCTTCAAGATATCAGCATGTCCAACGGCCCTCCAACATTTGAATGCCAATCAAATACATGGATTGATTTGATTTTAATGCTTCTAACGATGTTGGAGGAATGAGATCTTAAAATAAATTTAGTAAGTTTTCATTATTATTTAACTCAAGTTTACCAATTGTAAACTGTCTGTGATCATCTGGGGCAGGGAGTAGATATCAACTAGATAGACAACAGACAATAGGAGGAGCCAGCACCGCCATTCAATGTGATCATGGCTGATCATTCTCAATCAGTACCCCGTTCCTGCCTTCTCCCCATACCCCCTGACTCCGCTATCCTTAAGAGCTCTATCTAACTCTCTCTTGAATGCATTCAGAGAATTGGCCTCCACTGCCTTCTGAGGCAGAGAATTCCACAGATTCACAACTCTCTGACTGAAAAAGTTTTTCCTGCTCTCAGTTCTAAATGGCCTACCCCTTATTCTTAAACTGTGGCCCCTTGTTCTGGATTCCCCAACATTGGGAACATGTTTCTTGCCTCTAACGTGTCCAACCCCTTAATAATCTTATACGTTTCGATAAGATCCCCTCTCATCCGTCTAAATTCCAGTGTATACAAGTCTATTCAAGATCTTTCAGTACATGTGCTACTGGGAGATCAGCACCATGCCGTGGGATGGAGCTGAGGTCCAGTCACCACATTGTCCATGGCCCCTCTTCACTGGATGGCTGCAGCAGTTTGATTGGACGTGTGGTGCTGCAGAGTGTGAGTGTGGTCTCCTGCGATCACACAGGTACTGAACACAAAGACGAGGCCAGGGGGGGGGGGGGGGGGGGGGGGAGGACACGACCCAAGCCCACCGTCCGGGGCTTTTGTCTGAAACGGCCAGTATTTTCAAAGAGGAGAGTGGCAGTGGTGATGACTGGATAATGGTGTGGTGCAATGAAATTCTCAAACTGGTGGAAATAATCCATGCCACCAGTTACAAAGGTAGACACAACATGCTGGAGTAACTCAGCAGGTCAGGCAGCATCTCAGGAGAGAAGGAATGGGTGACGTTTTGGGTCGAGACACTTCTACACACTGAAGAAGGGTCTGTAGAAGGGTCTGTCTGTACAACGATCAGTCTGTAGAAGGGTCTCGACCCAAAACGTCACCCATTCCTTCTCTCCTGAGATGCTGCCTGACCCGCTGAGTTACTCCAGCATTTTGTCATACCTTCGCTAAGTTACTCCAGCATTTTGTGTCTACCTTCGATTTTAACCAGCATCTGCAGTTTTTTTCCTACTCACCTGTTACAAATCTGTGTTCCGACAGGCAGTCGGGGGAGGGGGGGAGGGGGGGTCAGCTTATTGTTTGTACATTTTCTCGGCAACAAGTGTGACTGGATTTAAAAGTATGGCGAAGTTGTAAGCAAGTTGGAGGGTGTGGTTTGACTCTTTATCGCAGTGATGTGGATGCATGTTCCCCCAAGCACCACTGGGCAGCAACACTGGACGTTATCAGCAGGTCTTCTCTGTTCACTTGGTGTAGAGCTGGATGTATTTGGAGAGAGACCCAAAATGGTGGAGTCACTCAGCGGGACAGGGAATGACTCTGGAGAGATGGAATGGGTGACTTCTCTCCAGAGATGTTCTTCAGACAGTCTATTGTCCCACCGAGTTACTCCAGCAATTTGTGTCCATCTTCGGTGTAAACCAGCGTCTGCAGTTCCTTCCCACACAGGATGTATTTGAATCCCTGATCCTTCAGCTCCCAGAAAGCCAAATGCTGCAGTTTGTTCAACAGAAATTGACCCCCAAATTAATTTCTTAACAAAATGCTGAAGCAACTCAGCAGGTCAGGCAGCATCTCAGGAGAGAATATCTGAGATATTCTCAGATATTCTCAGAGAACATCCTGAGATGCTGCCTGACCTGCTGGTCACTCCAGCATTTTGTGAATTAATTTCTTACATGAGAATCATACTTGAAGGAAAGCCTAAGAATGGAAGTCTGGCCATGTAATAGGCAGCACCTGCCTGATGAAATGATCAACCACCGATCTTTCCCCTGGCTAGCAGTTATAATAATGTGGGCATGCTTTGGTTGACTCACCATACATTGGTTGATTCAAAGTGGTAGCTGTGTTATAACTGCACACGTTCTTAGAGTCACGGATGATAAACACATGTAATGCCTTGATCTGGTTTGTACTATGATGACTACTTGTAAAGATATTTAACGATATTTCAGTCTTGTGCTTCGTTGTGGATTCCAAGGTTACTTTATAAATATACTGGTAGTTCTCTCTGAGCTGTTCATGTTACATTCTACTTCCTGACTGCACTACCAGCGGTGGTGCAGCTGTAGAGCTACTGCTTTACAGTGCCAGGATCCCGGGTTCGATCCTGAGTACGGGTGCTGTCTGTACAGAGTTTGTTCTCCCCGTGACCTGCCTGGATCTCTGGTTTGCTTCCACACTCCAAAGATGTACAGGTTTGTAGGTTAATTGGCTTGGTCTAATTGTAAATTGTCCCTAATGTGTGTAGGATAGTGTTAGTGTGTGGGTTTTGCTGGTCGGCGCAGACACGATGGGCCGAAGAGCCTGTTTCTGCACTAGATCTGTAAACTAAACGAAACCTTCATTCTGTGTCAAAGCTAATGAAATCCAATCGGAGTTTTAGAGTTGTCTTATTCCCTTTGCTGATTATTGTTGCAGTTGAGTAGAGGTCAGTTGTGCTTCAGAATGGGATAAGCCACCTGTGACCATGCAAGCTGAGCTCCCAGCTCCCTCTTTCACACATCATTGCTGGATCCATTCTCGCTGCCTCATCATTTGATCAACCCAGGGCATTCTTCCTGCTTCATTTATCTGCTGGAGTGCAAGATACTAGTGGCCAGATTCTAGGAAAAGACCATGGCTGGGCCCAACGATGGGTTTTATACTTTGTGTGGGAAGGAACTGCACAAACTGTTTAAACCGAAGATAGACACAAAATGCTAGATACACAAAACAAGACAGGCAGCATCTCTGGAGAGAAGACTTCTCCAGTCTGAAGAAGGGTCAACAACCTGAAACGTCACCCATTCCTTCTCTCCAGAGATGCTGCCTGTCCCGCTGAGTTACTCCAGCATTTTGTGTCTATATCCATGATTTTATACATTGTCCACTTGCACACTCAACAATTTGTCTTATACAGGCCTTTTCATGTAATCTTCACAAAATAGGTACATATGATTTTCAGGAGCTGGAACTAAGTAACAGTGAGCAGCAGAATTCCAGGTTCAATGGTCCAAGTACTGGGAGATGTAGTCTATGCACTGAGGACCCGATATAACAGATTGTGATGTCTGCAGTCATATTTATCAAATAAACTTTAAACATGTGCCATAGCTTGACATGCTACAGAACAGAACTCCATCGAAAGATACATTTTATGGATGTTTGGAATCTGAAATAAAACACCAGAAAATAACGGAAATACTCAATAGTTCGGACAACATTTGTGGAAAAGGAAACACTTCCAGTTGAGAATTTCCAGTAAAAGGTCTTCCAATTATTCCCTCACCAAAGATGCTGCCTGACCTGAGTGTTCCCAATGTTTTTGTTTTTACTCCATTTGGAATCTCGGATACTATATAATGTTTCAAGTGTACGTACTGTATAAGCAGTAATATTGCACATAAAACCTTACTTACACCGTAACCTAGCTGTAGCATGTATTTAAAATGTTTCTGTATTGCTTAAGGCAGCAATCATTTATTGTCACTGACTGTGTATGTCCATGCAATGTACTAAATTGGACGTACACCATATAATGATTTTGGAACAGGTGAACAAATGTTCATCAATATATTAGATTAGATAGATTAACAAAGTTATGACGACCGGACGATTTTGGAGACAGTAATGCAGAGCTTAGGATCTTAGAGGTCACAGAAGCCATTAAATCAGAAGAAAGTAAAATGGAAATATTCAAGAAGCCAGAATCAGAGGATGCAGAAAACTAAGAAGGTTGTAGGGCTGCAGAAGGTTAGTTAGGCTGTGTGTGTCTACAACATGTGGATGCGGATCAGCACATTCAGGTAGCACTGTACCACACTGAAACTTTTGTCCCATGACTCAAGGTTACGATAAGTTACAAGTGAGGTTATGTGCAGTAGTTGTCCTTTATTCAGGCGTGTTGCTACAGAATGGTGGAGGTCGGCAACAACAAGGGGATGGTGGAGGGGCTGGGAGTATCCATGTGGTCAGAAGGACCAGGGTAGTCTGGTGAACAGTGCTCACAGAAAGCATTTTCTTTGTGAAAGGAGGCCACGGGGTCTCTCTGGAGCCACAGTCATTAGATTCTGGCACAGTGGTCAAGTTGCTGCCTCACAGCGCCAGAGACCCCGGTTCCATCCTGACTATGAGTGGTCCGTACGGAGTTTGTAGGTTCTCTCCACGTGACCACGTGGGTTTTCTCCAGGTGCTCCTATTTCCTCAAAACATTCCAAAGACATGCAAGTTTGTCGGTTAATTGGCCTCTTTAAATTGTCTCCACTGTGGGCCGAAGGGCCTGTTTCCATGCTATCTCAAAATTAAACTCAACTCAACTAAGAAAGTGCAGGTAGACACAAAATGCTGGAGTGCCTCAGCGGGTCAGGCAGCATCTCAGGAGAGAAGGAATGGGTGACGTTTCGGGCTGAGACCCTTCTCCAGTCTGAAGAAGAGTCTCGACCCGAAACATCACCCATTCCTTCTTCTGAGATGCTGCCTGACCCGCTGAGGTACTCCAGCATTTTGCGTCTACCTTCGATTTAAACCAGCATCTGCAGTTTTTTTTCCTAAGAAAGAGCGTAATAGTGCAGTCTATGAACATCTGCAATTCGGACATAAATTCCTGACCTTGTAGAGTTTGAGGAAAGGGTGGAGGACATCTCCTTGTGCCTATGGTTTGGTGAGCTCCCTCGTACGGCAGTGAGCAACCAAGTGAGACGTGGCTAAAATCAGCAGCAGCAACCTAGAGGGATGCTGCGGCCTGGTCGTTGGGTGACCATGGCCTTCACAGTAGTCCAGCCGCATGAGGTTGCATTTCAGATCTTAGCCAGGAGAAATAATTACATTGAAATAGATCTAAGCAGTGTAGTTTCAGAGGGGCACGGCTCAGTAAAAGTTTGTTCTGTAAAGTAATAAGAAATGCCGTTCCTCAGACCCTCGCGTTTGAATGTCTGGCGTGTTGCACAGCTGTCGGCATTGTCTGAGTGTGCTTTGCATTGGGAAAAATTGTGAAGGAAATCAAAAATGTTGCCAAGAAATGTGATGGCAAACACTCCAGAAAGCACGATGACACCTAGAAGTAGGTTCAAAATGGTTCACTTCTGGATTTGGCCAACTTTCGACAGTGTCATGCTGCTGTTCCAGGACTTGCTCAAGTGGATTTCTGGTCTGCGGTCCCCAATCTTAAATAGAAGTTGGAAGTTAGATGGGTTGATGGTTGTCAGATTGTAGGGGAGAGTACCAGGCTGAGAGACATGGCAGGGTCAAACACAAAGTCCAAACTCATTTTATTACAGAGTAAAGAAAGAGGCTTTTGAAAAATGGAGAAGGCCATAGCATTACAAAGCATCAGAATGCATTACAAAACATCAGAAAAACATGTAGCATCCGCTTATCTTTCTTGATGATATGAAACACTGCAATCTCCAACTCTCCAGGAGGTCTCCAAATCAATGTAACATTTTTCCATATTCACAGCACATAAGAGACCTTTATGTGAACTTCACCAGAGTGAAATTCTTTGAACAGGAATGCCCACCATTCTGCAGTTCCTTGTTTATCCATCTTTCCTCCTTAATTCGATGCAGTACAGATTCAAAACATTCCCAATTCCAAGAAAACCAATTATTTCACCTAATTTGGTTCATCACTTAAAATGATGCTTTTTTTTCCCTGATTCTAATTAGGCTAACCACCTAAAATTGTCAACTTTGATGTTGGTTCTTGGAACATTGAAACTTTACCACTCTGAGTTGCTAAGACTGGATGTTTTCAGGGACAAGCAATGTGACATTTAGCACCTTTAAGGACATGGAGAGCTAGGGTTGCCAACTGTCCCGTATTAGCCGGGACATCCCGTATTTTGGGCTAAATGAGTTTGTCCCGTACGGGACCGCCCTTGTCCCGTATTAGTAGGGTTGCCAACTTCCTCACTCCCAACTAAGGGACAAAGGGTGACGTCACCGCCCCGCGCCCCACGTGACCTCACCCAGCCAGTGGCCACGGGCGGCCGCCATTGGTGGAGCGGGAGCACGTGGCCGCTGGTTGGGTGAGGTCACGTGGGGTGCGGGGCGGTGACGTCACCCTTTGTCCCTTATTTGGGAGTGAAGAAGTTGGCAACCCTATGGAGAGCAGACCTTCCAAGTTCCCTGTGAAATGGTGCACCTTCCTGCCTGGAATATCCATTACCTACAATGTTGCAAGGTTAGAATTCTAGAACTCCCAGCAAAGTCAAAATATGTTAATACCTTTACTGCACTTCAAGAAGGTGGTTTACCAACATTGTATAAAGTTCAACCTGGGAGCAGTACCAAGTACCAACCATGCCAATGATGCCCTTGTTCCCAGAATAATTTAAAATAATCCACAACTGATAAGATCATAATTCACAAACACAGGCCTTGCCAACTGCCGAGAAGATGTCGAGAACAAGTCAATTTTATTTGTATAGCACATTTAAACACAACCCACGTTGACCAAAGTGTTGTACATCAGTGCAGGTACTAAAAAAGAACATACAACAGCACAAAAACCTAACAACATATACATAAACAGTTTACAGCGCCCCCTCAGAGGGTCTCAAACGCCAGGGATGTAGTTAATGAAAATGTGTAGGTAAGAACTGCAAATGCTGGTTTGAATCGGAGATAGACACAAAATGCTGGAGTAACTCAGCGGGTCAGGCAGCATCTCTGGAGAGAAGGAATGGGTGACGTTTCGAGTAGAGACTCTTCTTCAGACCAGACGTCTGGACGAAACGCCACCCATTCCTTCTCTCCATAGATGCTGCCTGTCCCGTTGAGTTACTCTAGCATTTTGTGTCTATCTTTGCAGTTCTTTCCTCCACATTAACTTCTAGTTTAGTTTTTTTTTCGTTTAGAGATACAGCGCGGAAACAAGCACTTCGGCCCACCGAGTCCGCACCGACCGGTAATCGCCGCACACTAATGCTATCCTACACACACTAGGGACAATTTACATTTATACCAAGCCAATTAACCTACAAAACTGTACGTCATTGGAATGTGGGAGGAAACCAAAGATCTCAGAGAAAACCCACGCAGGTCACGGGGAGAACGTACAAACTCCGTACAGACAGCACCCGTAGTCGGGATGGAACCCGGGTCTCCGGCGCTGCAAGCGCTGTAAGGCAGCAACTCTACCGCCACTGTGCCGCTCAAAAGTTAATGAAAATAACAGGTTGGTTTCCCTTGTACAATCACAGGGCCCATGCATTGAGAACTGCCATCTCTAACCGCACTGACACAGCATAAGAGCTATTAACATAGTTGTGTTACCTCTCAAGCAGTGAGGTTCATCGCCAACTCCTTTGCAATGATGAATGTAGTTATTTCAGGGGCCATTAACCAATTTATTTAATAAAAGGCATTTTACGGGATAATCTATTGGGCTAAAAAGCTAATTTACAATGGGCTCCTTCCTTGGAGGGATTATTAAAAATGTATACATGTGCAAAGGCTGGATCCTGCTTAAAACAACAATCATTATTGTGATTAATGGAAAATGCAATAGTGATATTTCTTTGATGGTTTTAAGGCTACAAAAGGTTGCTTTACCATATGGTTCAAGAAAGAGCTGAGACCGACCGCCATCATCTCCACCATTCCCTGTCCCACTCCTGCGTCTCCAGCACTCTTTTGAAAGGTTGATGGGACACGATTCTGATCATAGGATGCTTTATATCCAATTAGCAGCCATAGGTAGAAGAGATGAGTATCGTTTAGTTTAGTTTAGTTTAGAGATACAGCTCGGAAACAGGCCCCTCAGCCCACCGAGTCCGCGCCGACCAGCGATCCCCGCACATTAACACTATCCTGCACACACAAGGGACAATTTACACCAAGCCAATTCACCTACACGCCTTTGGAGTGTGAGAGGAAACCAGAGCTCCCGGAGGAAACCCACGCGGTCATGGGGAGAACGTACAAACTCCGTGCAGACAGCACCCACAGCCAGGATCGAACCTGGGTCTCTGGTGCTGTAAGGCAGCAATTACCGCTGTGCCCAGATGAGTGGAGACTCCTGCTGACACTTGCTGCACTGTTTATAAATGAACAAATTTGAACCACTCTCTCTCGACCTGAAACGTCACCCATTCCTTCTCTCCAAAGATGCTGCCTGTCCCGCTGAGTTACTCCAGCACTCTGTGAAACGTCACACATTCCTTCTCTCCAGAGATGCTGCCTGTCCCGCTGAGTTACTCCAGCACTCTGTGAATCGTCACCCATTCCTTCTCTCCAGAGATGCTGCCTGTCCTGCTGAGTTACTCCAGCTTTTTGTGTCTATCTTCCTCTGAGGACAATCCAGCACTCGGTCTCGTCCCTTACAACAGTCGGCCTGCGGATTGTTGCACACTAAATCCTAATTGCAGTGTTTATTGTCTCATGATTGCTGTGTGTGCAGTAATATCTCGATACTCAGGGAATGGCGTACCATTAAAGAGAGAGCTTCAAAAGGCATTCACCTTGTTGCGGTGAAAATTCTGTGACCCCGTCTGAAAAGATTCAGGGAGTTCCTGTGTTCTGGCTGCCATTCACTTTCTCTGCAGAATGATTCAAAATAGCATCAGAGAGGCAAGGTGCCAGACAGCATGGCATTAGAACCTCTGGTCCATGATGTCTGTGCCGACCATCAATCACCCATTTAGACTGATCCAACATTGATCCCTGTAGGATGGAACTGCAGATGCTGGTGTACACCGAAGATAGACACAAAATGCTGGAGTAACTCAGCGGAACAGGCAGCATCTCTGGAGACAAGGAACGATACGATACGACACGATAGAACATTATTTATCCCAGGAGGGAAATTGGTCAGCCAACAGGCATAAAACACAACATGAAACATGAAGTTAAAGTAACGAGTGGAAAGGGTTGGGGATGTGCAAAGATTGTGTGGGGGAGGCAGTCTCAATCTCAGTCTACCCCACGACAGAAGGGGGAGGAGTTGTACAGTTTGATAGCCACAGGGAAGAAGGATCTCCTGAGGCGTTCTGTGCTGCATCTTGGAGATATGTAGGAAGAAACCGCTGATGCTGGTCTGAAGAAGGGTCTCGACCCGACACGTCACCCATTCCTTCCCTCCACAGATGCTGCCTGCCCCGCTGCTCCAGCATTTTGTGTATTTCCAACACTGATCCTCTGTTTTTTAAATCCTGCTCACATTCTTATCAACTCCCCGCAGATTCCGCTGTTCACCCATATGCCCGCGGGCAATGTACTCTGCCTCTCAAACCTAATGACCCGCAAGTGAGGGGTATGTGGGGGGAAACCAGAGCACAGGCAGGAAACCCACTCAGTCACAGGGAGAAGGTGCAAAATCTGCACCCACAGCTTTGGAAGCTAGGAATGAACTTGGTCCACCAGCACTGTGAGGGAACAGTTCCAATGCCCTACGCCACTGTACCACTGCCCCACGCCACTGTACCACTGCCCCACGCCACTGTACCACTGCCCCACGCCACTGTACCACTGCCCCACGCCACTGTACCACTGCCCCACGCCACTGTACCACTGCCCCACACCACTGCCCCAAGCCACTGTACCACTGCCCTACGCCACTGTACCACTGCCCCACGCCACTGTACCACTGCCCGACGCCACTGTACCACTGCCCCACGCCACTGCCCCACGCCACTGTACCACTGCCCCACGCCACTGTACCACTACCCCACGCCACTGTACCACTGCCCCACGCCACTGTACCATTGCCCCACGCCACTGTACCACTGCCCCAGGCCACTGTACCACTGCCCCACGCCACTGTACCTCTGCCCCACGCCACTGTACCATTGCCCCAGGCCACTGTACCACTGCCCCACGCCACTGTACCACTGCCCCAGGCCACTGTACCACTGCCCCACGCCACTGTACCACTGTACCACTGCCCCACACCACTGTACCACTGCCCCACGCCACTGTACCACTGCCCCACGCCACTGTACCACTGATGTAATAAGAATGGATTTTGTTGTGCATGTGTACAAATTAACACTTTGTGTGATGTGATGCCTTGTAGACGAGTCTTTTTAATTTCCTATTATAAGTCCCAGATGGAGCAATGGAGGATACGCAGAAAATTTAAGTAATATTTAACCACTTATTATTGAGGAGACCGTGTTCTCTAACTTGGATAAGGTGAAAATTGTCCTTATTCCGAAATGTTAGTGACACGCAAACATTAACACTGTGTCCATAAATATGCCTGGAGGCATATATATAATTTCTATAATGTTTATCACCTAATCTCCCTTCAGATTAAACATGCTGAGTTTTACACTCAGTCTATGACATCAGCACAACCCCTTGATTAGATTACTGCCTTGTAATCTGTTATTCTCTATTTAGAAAGCACATGCAGTTAACATCACAATAACTCCACTGAACAATTCTGTGACCTCGCCTGACCCTTCAGATGGCTTATGCAAACCATTTGCCTACTGGCGGAGTCCTTGGGGAGGATGTGGTTGGGGATCTGAATACTGAGCTCCTTTCAACCTTGGAAAGAATGGCACTGAATTAGTGTGCACTGGCTGCTAAGAAACAAATTCTATTTTAAATGAATTGTACTGAATGCAGAATAGGACCCAGTCCTCCCCACCCCCTCCCTTCACTTCTTAGGTGGCCGTACCATCAGTACCATACCCCAGTCTCTGGTGACCTGCCCCAAATCCCCCTGCCTCTCTACCTCCTTTTCTTCTTTAAGCCCCCCTGCCCTTTAAAAGACCATTGCTTTGACCAATTATTCCACCGTCCCTAGCAGTAATCCTTTTTTTTCCGCTTGGTATCCATTGTGTTTCCACATGGCCCCTTGAATGTTTACTTACGTCAAAGGCACTCTACAAATCTGAATTGTTGTCGTGAAAACAGTGTGTAATCACAACTTGGAAACAAATTTTAATTCTAATGTTAGCACCTTGCCTCTGCTCATTCACTTTCCCAGATCCTGATGTGTTAGTTGCTGGGTTGGTTGTCAACTATCTCACTGCCAAATACGGGACAAGGTGACGTCACCGCCCCATGCCCCACGCCCCACGTGACCTCACCCAGCCAGCGGCCACGTGCTCCCGCTCCACCAATGGCGGCCGCCCGGGCCGGGAGGCGGGTTGCTACACAACCTCCATTAGGCGAACACACTCGGCCCCTCTCCCCGAACACACTCCGTTAGCCCACACTGTCCCAGCCTACGGCGGCTCGCCGGCCTAATACGGGACAAGGCCCACATGCCGCTGTAGGCCGGGACAGTGTAGGCTGACGGAGTGTGTTCGGGGAGCAGGGCCAAATACTACACAACCTCTGTTAGGCGAACACACTTGGCCCTGTTCCCCAAACACACTCCATTAGCCTACAGCGGCCCTAATACGGGACAAGGGCAGTCTTGTACGGGACAAACCAATTTAGCCCAAAATACGGGATGTCCCAGCTAATACGGGACAGTCGGCAACCCTAGGTGCAGGGCCCCAAAGACACAGCGGCAAAGAAGGTCGGGACAGGTGGACGGACACCCTGAGGCAAAGAGCAGAACCCACATCAGTCTGCACTGCACTCCAGGGTGGAGCCCAACGATCTGACAGACTCACTCCATGGTGGAGCCCAACGCTCTGACAGACTCCCAGTCTGTACTGCACTCCATGGTGGAGCCCATCGCTCTCACAGACTCCCAGTCTGCACTGCACTCCATGGTGGAGCCCAATGCCCTGACAGACTCCCAGTCTGTACTGCACTCCATGGTGGAGCCCAATGCCCTGACAGACTCCCAGTCTGCACTGCACTCCAGAGTGGAGCCCAACACTCTGACAGACTCACTCCAGGGTGGAGCCCAATGCCCTGACAGACTCCCAGTCTGCACTGCACTCCAGAGTGGAGCCCAACACTCTGACAAACTCTGACAAACCCCCAGTTTGTCACAGCAGGCCTGAGCCATTTCACTGATTTGTATTTGACTCTGCAGAGCGGAGTTTGTATTGAAGCTTGTACCGTATAATTGAGAATGGAACGGAGCAGTTCTGAGCGTAAAGTATGCCTCAGAATGGGCCTCATTCAAATCTTCATTCGTGCTTAAAAATCTCAAGGAATGAGGAACCTGACTGAATAGAAAGGGAAATGGTGGTGATCTGACACCATTGCTTGATAACTGAGTCTGTAGAAGGGTCTCGACCCGAAACGCCACCTATTCCTTCTCTTCAGAAATGCTGCCTGTCCCGCTGATTTACTCCAGCATTTGGTGTTTATCTTTGGTTTAAACCAGCATCTGCAATTCCTTCCTACATAATTTTATTCAAAGCATTTTACCACATTCAATGCCTTTAGACAGTGGTCTTATTGCATTTGTCAGGGTTTAAACACATATAATTGTATTGCAAATATTTAAAGGGGGGTATTTTATACGTATTTATTCCAAGTGCAATAAAGTATAAGAAAATAACTGCAGATGCTGGTACAAATCGAAGGTATTTATTCACAAAATGCTGGTGTAACTCAGCAGGTCAGGCAGCATCTCAGGAGAGAAGGAATGGGTGACGTTTCGGGTCGAGACCCTTCTTCAGACGAAGAAGAAGAAGGGCCTGAAGAAGGGTCTTGACCCAAAACGCCACCCATTCCTTCTCTCCTGAGATGCTGCCTGACCTGCTGAGTTACTCCAGCATTTTGTGAATAAATACCGTCTATTCCAAGTGCAAGGTTCACACTGGGATGTCAGGTACCAAACATACGATTCATCTTTTGGGGGAAAACATTGGATGCAATCACACCGCATCCTTCACAACCTCAAGGCTGCACAGTGGCGCAGTGGTAGACCTGCTGCCTTACGGCGCCAGAGACCCGAGTCCAATCCTGACCACGTGCTGTCTGTACAGAGTTTGTACTTTCTCTCCGTGACCTGCGTGGGTTTTTCTCCGGGATCTCCGGTTTCCTCCCACATTCCCAGGACGTACAGGTTTGTGGGCTAATTGGCTTTGGAAAAATTGTAAATTGTCCCTAGTGTGTGCGTGGGATAGCGTTAGTGTGCGGGGATCGCTGTTCGGCGCAGACTCGGTGGGCCGAAGGGCCTGTTTCTGCGCTGTATCTCTAAACTATAAAAAATAAATGTCCTTAGACACTTGACAGTGAATGAAATAGCTTTGGGGTGCAGTCACTGCTGTGTTGCAGGGAATTGATGCAGAGGGTTACACGTTCTGCACAAACACAGTCCCAGGTGGTAAGATGAAATGTGCCACTGTCTCCTGGCTGTCAGCCTTCAACATGAAGTGAGCTTGGAGTTCCCCAGCAGATCGTCATGGTGCAGTCCCGTGGACGAGCATTGCATCTTCGCTCCGTGCTGGGCAAGTTGATGCTGACTCGGGTTCATGGACAGGGGCCGCCATTGCTGTGAAATGCTTCACATTCTGAGGCAGTGCCTTATACATGCACTGGATGGCTGACTGCAGCAGGAGGGTCCCATGGAAACGGTGTCCCCACGAACACGCGTGAGTACCGCGTGACCAATGTTCAGGAGCCTGCCATTTGTTTTTGCTTTCTCTGACTTTCCCCGTATATAATATAGCAAGTTCCATCAGTACGATAGGGTGAACATTGAGAGGCAGTTCACAGGCTCCATTTTCTCATCGCCAAGGGTATTGTCGCCAGCTTAGTTTAGTTTGGAGATACAGCGCGGAAACAGGCTCTTCGGCCTATCGAGTCCGCACCAATCAGCGTTCTCCGCACATTAACACTGTCTTACACTCATTGGAGAAGATTTTCATTTACACCAAGCCAATTAACCTGCAAACCTGTACGTTTTTGGAGTGTGGGAGGAAACGGATGATCTCGGAGAAAACACACACAGGTCACGGGGAGAACGTACAAACTCCGTACAGACAGCACCCGTAGTCAGGATCGAACCTGGGTCTCCGGCGCTGTGAGGCAGCAACTTTACCGCTGCGCCACCGTGCCACTCCTAGCCAATGTTATTTTTAAGGGTAGTGTGTGTGGCTGCAAACTCAGTTAAAGTTTTGTGGCATTTGCCCAATGGGTTGTTTGTGTGACCTGCGTAATTCTCCACATCAGATTGCTTGCATTGACAGGGATAATGCCACAGCCAGGAGTAAGTAACTGGTGTCAGCCACAGTCTCTGTGTTAACGCTCTTGCTCTGAGTTACAATGCGTGTGTTCAAGTCACCATTCAGTGATGCAAGTGCAAAGACACCATGGCAGGCACCTCAGCAGAGTACCGAGCCGGTCCTGCAGTATCAGAAGCGCTCTCTTTCAGCTGAGATATTTGAACAGAGTTGAATGCAGAAGATCCCATGACTATTTTGAAAAAAGTGCAGGGAAACTTTTTCTTCCTCTTCGAAAATGTTTATTGCTCAGTCAGAGCTCAAAACCAGATAATCAGGTGATTAATACATTAAATTGCAGTTGATGGGAGCTTGCTGTGTGAAAATTGGCTGCCACCCTTTCTCCATTACAATTGTGATTGCACTTCATTGGCTCCAGAGTGCTTTGGGGTGAGCTGGAGGGGCCATGGAAGGTGATAGATTAATGCAGATTTGTTTTCTCTCATGGAATCAGATGAGTATATTATTGAAGATCCAGAAGACGGCTTGAAATCCCAAAACAAACAGAAAATACTGGAAATGCTCAGAAGGTCTGGCAGCAGCTGTGGAGAATGAAACAGCCTGTTTCAGATTTATGCTTTCATTAAGACAGCAATGGCTCCCCCAAATTACCTGCATCAGCTTTCTAAAGTAGGCAAATATGTGGAAACCAACAGGATCAGAAACTTCTCTAAGATATACATTCCATCAATGAAAGGGTGTCCCTCAAGCAAAAGCAAGGAACCCAGTTTGTGCTAAATAGCCCAGCCCCTCAATCATAGAATCCAGTAATGCAGAGCAGTTGACTGGACCATCTAGTCCTTGTTGGCACACAATCCATGCTGATCACACCACCACATCATGCATCATCTCTCCACTTAAAGTGCATTCATGCTATTTACTTCAAACATCCCACATGAGATAGTGAAAGGCCTGGATAGAGTGGATGTGGAGAGGATGTTTCCACTAGTGGGAGAGTCCAGGACCAGAGGCCATAGCCTCAGAATAAAAAGACGTTCCTTTAGGAAGATGAGGAGAAATTTCTTTAGTCAGAGGGTGATGACTGTGGAATTCATTGCCACAGAAGGCTGTGGAGGCCGAGCCAGTGGATATTTTTAAGGCAGAGGTCGATAGATTCTTAGTACGAGTGTCAGGGGTTATGGGGAGAAGGCAGGAGAATGGGGTTGAGGGGAGAGTGCGATCAGCCATGATTGAATGGCGGAGTAGACTTGATGGGCCAAATAGCCTAATTCTGCTCCTATCACTTATGAACGAGATGTGTTAACATTCTCAATATCCACGATGCAAAATCACCTGAAATAGGGAAACTAGCTCACAAAATGCTCTCTTAAAGTAGGTTTCTGAAACAAGCTGAGAAGAAAAAATACAAAGAGTCAAAAATGCAAATTAGGAGCAGGGGTGGACCTACTGGCTGAGCCTGCTCTGCCTTGTGAGGAAATCCTGGCTGATGGGATTGCAAACTCAGTATCCAATTCCCATCTACTTGTAGTACCTTTCACCCCCTACCCCCCTGCATCCATATTTCACCAAATCTACAAAGATTCTGCTGCCACTGCCCTTTGAGAAAGAGTTCCAAAGACTCATGACACTCTGAGAAAGAACAGAGAAACCACCTCTGCCTGAAATGGGAAACTGATGACCTTTAATCAGTGACACCTAGTTCAAGACTCTTCCCCACATCCACCATGTCAAGAACGCTCAGAGTTTATGTTTCCATCAAAACCCTTCCTACTCTCATCAAGCACCACGGATACAAACATTGAATAAGCTGTCAGTGTCGCAATAACGAAGGGGTCTGACCCAAAGCATCATCTGGCCATTTCCTTCCACAGATCCTGCCTGACCCGTTGAGTTCCTTTAGCATTTCTTGTGATTCCAGTAACTCTGGACAAAATACCAAATTTAACAGGACCACTTTACAACTTGAACTGTACTGCTAAGTTTTACAATGGAAGCTGCCTATAATATGAGATTTAATGTTCTCTTCCAAAGCACTTACCTGAAATCTTAATGTTGTGGAAAGACTTCTATTTCTGTGGCAGCCATGGTCTCGCTTTGTCCCATGCCGCCATGCTGTTAATTAATTAAGAAATATAGTAGCCACTTTGTATCCAGCAAGGTTCTACAAACAGCAAGGATAAACTGGGTTTCTGACACTTTGAGTTGAAAGATGAACATAGGTCGAAGAAAGCTATGTATTGGAAGGAAGTGTAGATGTTGGCTTAAACTGAAGATAGACATAAAAAGCTGGATTAACTCAGCGGGTCAGGCAGCGTGGGTGACGTTTCGGGTCTCAACTTGAAATGTCATCTATTCCTTTTCTCCAGAGATGTTGCTTGACCTGCTGAGTTACTCCAGCTTTTTGTGTCTTTTTTGTTTGCTTTAGTTTAGAGATACAGCGAGTAAACAGACCCTTCGGCTGAGCGAGTCCGTACCGACCAGCGATCCCCGCACACGCACACTCCTACACACACTAGGGACAATTTACATTTACCAAGCCAATCAACCCACACAGCTGTACCACTTTGGAGTGTGGGAGCAAACCGAAGATCTTGGAGAAAACCCATGCAGTCACGGGGAGAACGTACAAACTCCGTACAGACAGCACCCGTAGTCGGGATCGAACCTGGGTCGCTGCAAGGCAGCTACTCTACCGCTGTGCCACCTATCGTTGAAAGCTTTCTTACTCTATGAGATGTTAACACAGGATCTTGTATCTTCTTCGAGGCACAAAAGGACCTTAGTTTAATATTTTCACCAAATGGCAGTGTGGCAACTCTCCATGTGCAGTCGAGCTGTGGAGTGGGGCTTGAACCTGCAGACTTGCAGCACTACAAACAGTGCTACAACTGCTGTCTGATCAACATTGCTAATGCATGGAGATTGCACACATAATTGGTAGCAGCACCGGCTGATGTGACAGGTGATTGCTCTGTTGTCATTTTTATCCTGAGTGGGTGGATGATGAGAAAACACCAACCTGTTCTCTGCACTAAATGCTACCTCATCTAAAATATTCCCCTTCAGCGAGAGCCAGTCATTGTAACCAGAGATACACACACTGGCCCCTGTGTAATCTCACTTTACTGCTATAGTTTCAGCACAAAGGACGAACCCTGGGCATTTTGCTCTTCTGCAATATTCAAACACCAAACCTGAAGGTGCTTGGGGATTAGATCATTGTTTGTCAGGAAGTCTGCTAACAGAGGTGTTTTTCTTTTAATTGTCCCATTACTGTACGCTGCTGAAAAGAACCTCATACTAAATCTCTTCAAAAAGCCTTTTGCATAACTTGACCTATCTAGTTTATAATGAGCTGCATGAATTAAAGGAGGGGTTGATCCAATCCATCACTGAACAGAAATAATGAAAACGTAGATGTTGATTTCCAAATCCATTCACATTATATTCCTGCAGCAAGTATATTCACTGGTTGTATTATGTGCCTGGAAAAGTACAGGTTTGCAGGTTAATTAGCTCGGTATAAGTGTAAATTGTCCTTAGTGCGTGTAGTTAATATGCGGGGATCGCTGGTCGGCACGGACTCGGTGGGCCGAAGGGCCTGTTTCGGTGCTGTATCTCTAAACTAAACTAAATTCCAGACCTATGCTAACTAACATAATCTGATCCTAGCCTCTAGGAATAGGTGGCGTTTCGGGTCGAGATCCTTCTTCACAGAGACTCGTTACTGAGATAGAAGCTTGGGGATGGAATTGCCATTCTATTAAATGAAATGGGACCATGATAAAGATTGCAGAGCCTGCCATTTCTTCAAAGCTTAATACTGTAAATGACATTTCAAAAAATAAATCAGCCAGGCTTGCTCTAAGGTGGCAAAATTCTGAAATCCTGTTGTCCCATTGAGGAATATTCCAGCCTGCCTGTAGAGCACGAGCAGGGCACATCTGATGCATTGAAGGCTGGGAAATGGAGGCTCTGGGTGGAAAATGCTGACACAGGGCAATCTATGACCTTCTTCACTTTAAAAGCTTAATTCAAAGGGATTTAAAATGTGCCCAAATGTCTTTCCCTGCTCCAGATATAGTAAGAACCCACGAAACCCAGGAGCTCAGCTGTAGATCTACTGTCTCCCTTGCTGTAGAACACAGGATTGGAATCCCTGCATTCACCATCAATCTTGGCCTGTTCACCTGGGGTTTTGACATTAAAGTAAGTGCCCAACAATGCTAGATAGATATTTAATCAATTTTATTATTAAATAGCAGCCAAATTCCAGCTCCCTGTGGCAATAAACAAGTCAATCTTCTCCCCTTTTCAACTTGTCCCATGTGATCGATCAGTGGGCCAGTATTAAAGTGCAGAAATTAATATCTATATGTGATCACTGAGTAGTTATGTATGGAACATTAATGACCAAGGTTCAGGTAAGCACCTTGTCCTATCAAAAAAGCCACCTCAAAATGGTTGGCAAGTCATTACTTAACAAAGAAAAAGTTCCATTGATTAGTTAAGATTGCTGGTGGGATCAGTGGATAGGGGGCAACAGCGTTACTGGGGGATTGTTCCCTGAGAACCAGCATGGATTTGATGGGCTGAATGGGCTCCCCCTGTGTGTAAAGGAGATGTAAATTGCGTGTTGTTCCTGGAGAACTGCTGTCCTTCCATCTGCTCCCCAGGGTAGACAATGATCCTTCTCTGGAGCCATTGTTTGGGGCATAAGATCAAAGTGATGTTGCTTGCACAGGTGGCAGCTGGAACAGGAGAGCTCAGTGTGATGAAGGCTGTTTTCCAACAGATCGCTCGGACACACCTGTTATCGCATTTTCAAAGGCCCCATTGTTTCCGAGTTTTACAATGTACTTATCAGCATTTGAGCATTACAGTCACCCAAAATTCAGGCTGGAGGGGAACAAATACTCGGTGTTTTCATTTCAGCTTGCTTTTATAAACTTTGTTGGGTTATAACTCCGTCCTTGAGATGATCAAATCTACATTCAACCTGCCTATTATTTTATAAGGGGCTTAACTAACGTGAAAAGGTGTTAGCTTTAATGTAAAAAGGCAGTTTCCCCTCCCTTCCCCCAAAGCAAAGTGTTTTGCACACACTATTCAGTGGAGACAAGGGTGTCTCCAAATGCAACTTCCCATTAAACCTTCCGTGACCCTAGTGGAACAACAATCCAGTGTGTCCCACACACACACTCACGCACACGCACACACACACACACACACACACACACACACAGCCCCCCCCTCACACACACACACACACACAGCCCCCCCCCACACACACACAGCCCCCCCCCACACACACACACAGCCCCCCCACACACACACACAGCCCCCCCCCCACACACACACACAGCCCCCCCACACACACACTCACTCACACACACACACACACACACACACACACACACACACACACACACACTGCCCCCCCCACACACACACACACACACACAGCCCCCCCACACACGCACAGCCCCACTCACACACACAGCCCCCCCACACACACACACAGCCCCCCCACACACACATACTCACACAGCCCCCCTCCCCACACACACACAGCCCCCCCACACACGCACAGCCCCACTCACATTCACACACACTCTCACACTCACACACACATTCAGATAGCAGGGTGGGCAAGATAAATGCAGCTCATTGAATGTGAGTTTACAACACTGATTATCACAGACCAATAGAATGCACTCGAAATTTGCAATTATTATAACCATATAATGACTTAAATTATTCCTCTCTCTCTAACCATTCCTCCTTTGCATTGTGTTACACTCTGCGAAAGACAACCTGAAATGTGGCCACACTTGTGTGGGTAAGTGGGCAAGGGTCAGGTAAAGGTCAATGCTAATAGGTAAAGTTCAACACTGCAAAGACCTGCCTGCAACTCAGCACAGATTTGCATTGGAAAGGCAGTCGGATGCCGTACGTACCCGGAAGGCACAAAGCCTACGTTGGACTTCACTGTTAAGCCAGTAGATAGACACAAAATGCTGGAGTAACTCAGTGGGACAGGCAGCATCTCTGGAGACAAGGAATGGGTGACGTTTCGGGGTTGAGACCCTTCTTCAGGCATCTCGATCCAAAACGTCACCCATTCCTTCTCTCCAGAGATGCTGCCTGTCCCGCTGAGTTACTCCAGCATTTTGTGTCTATCTTCGGTTTAAACCAGCATGTGCAGTTCCTTCCGACACTGATAAGCCAGTGTTGCAATTACATTGTTAACCACTACAAGAGGGTTAGTGGGTTCCTCTGTGAAATCTTAATGCAGGATGTGTGGAGTCTCATACCCTCGGCCATGCTTGGTGCCGCACTTACCCCCAGCAACAGGTCACACAGCAGTGAACCAGGCACTTCAGCCCCATTGCCATACTGACCATAGTGAGCCAGGCCCTTCAGCCCCATCTCCATGCTGACCATAGTCCACTCCCATTCAGCAGCGCATCCATCCGTAGCAGTGTGTCATTGATGCTCAACATGGATGTGCTGGGCTTGATGGCCCCATTTCTGTGCAGTGTGACTCTATGCTGGAGAAAGTACAACAGCAGCTTCAACCTTTTTGTTGCTCACTCAAGCTCACTTCCACTCCTGAAATCAGAATAACATTAAGCAGGAAATGTAAGGCGAAGGAAGTCTGTCTGATACTATTTCTGATTTTCCACCACCCACCCAATGCCCCTGTAAGTTGGGCTGGGGTCACCACAACATAATGAATGTCGGCCAACGAGATAACCTGCCAATACAATGACTCAGTAACACGGAGCTGGGCCTATTCTTACCGTACATCGGGATTGCATTTCAGAAACACTTCATTGGGCAGTGAAGGGCTTTGGGGAATCTTGAGTTGTGTGAAAGCCAACTGTCCCGTATTAGCCGGGACGTCCCGCATTTTGGGCTAAATTGATTTGTCCTGTATGGGACCGCCCATGTCCCGTATTCGGCCCGCGGGCGGCTGTCGGCCAGGACAGTGTAGGCTAACGGCGTGTGTTCGGGGAGTGGGGCCGAGTGTGTTTGCCTAACGGAGGTTGCGTAGCAACCCGCCTCCCAGCCTGGGCGGCCATCATTGGTGGAGCGGGAGCACGTGGCTACTGGCTGGGTGAGGTCACATGGGGCGCGGGGCGGTGACATCACCTTGTCCCATATTTGGGAGTGAGATAGTTGGCACCCCTAGTCAGCCACTCTCTGTTGAAAGAAGATGGAACTCAGGAGCAGCTTCATCCCCTCTATTATCAGGTGTCTGAACAATCCTTCCATTAGCGAGGGCACTGTCGAATTCATCATTATCCAAATGCTGACATTAGACTTGGGAAATCTATGGAACTGATGCGCTACAATGCTGAGAACTATATTCTGCACCATGTGTCCTCCCCTTTCTTTGCTCTACCTATTGTACTTGTGTAATACTCAATTGTATTTATGTATTGTGTTATCTGATCTAAGGCATCACAAAATGCTGGCGTAACTCAGCGGGATAGGCAGCATGTCTGGAGAGAAGGAATGGGTGACATTTCGGGTTGAGACACTTCTTCAGACTGATGTCAGGGGGGGGGCGGGACAAAGTCCCGAAACGTCACCCATTCCTTCTCTCCAGAGATGCTGCCTGACCCGCTGAGTTACTCCAGCATTTTGTGATACCCTCGATTTGTACCAGCATCTGCAGTTATTTTCCTACGTATTATCTGATCTGATTGGATAGTGTGCAAAACAAAGCTTGTCACTGTACCTCGGTGCAGGTGACAACAATAGAACTAAACCACAAGATTCAAGTCAAGCTCTGAGACTTCATCCAAGGATCTAGGCTGACAGTTCACAGAAGGAGCTCCACAATGGTGGGGAAGAGGGTTTATAAATGTGACATTAAACTGAGTCACACCTCAACCCCATTAGACTGATGTGAAATATCCCAAAACACTTAAAAGATGGTTAACTGAGCTATACACATGCTATCCAATATTTATACACCAAACAGCATCACAAAGCTAGACATATGTCCAATTATTACACTGCTGTTTGTCGGAACTTTCTGTACACAAATTGGCTGCAGCATTTCTGATGTTGCAACTTTGATCGCATCTCTATAAATGCATGTCCTCATTTCGATATTTATTAGATGAGAGTAATGGCGGTAACCACAGATGAAGGTATCTGCAATCAAATCTCCTAAACTAACTGAATATCTTTTACAGATGATGATAGTGCTATGTAATTTATCTTTATTTGAAATACAAGCTTATCAAAATATGATTGCTTAATTGCTGTCAAAACCTATTTTAAGATTGATACAAAAAGCTGGAGTAACTCAGCAGGCCAGACAGCATCTCTGGGGAAAAGGAATAGGTGATGTTTCGGGTCAAGACAGTGGTCTCAAGAAGTTCGTAGAAGGGTCTTGACCCGAACCTATCCCTTCCCTCCAGAGATGCTGGTCTGACCCACTGAGTTACTCCAGCATTTTGTGTCTTCCCTTGGTTTAAACCAGCATCTGCAGTTCCTTCCTTTACATAAAACCTATTTAACATCCATAATGGTCCCCGATCTCTATCAACGGGGACAGTGTGGAGAGTGTGTCCAGCTTCAAGTTTCTGGGCACTCACATTTCGGAGGACCTAACATGGTCCAATAACACTGCTGCACTGGTCAAGAAGGCACAGCAAAGACTGTTCTACCTAAGAACACTGAAAAAGTCTGGTCTACCCCAACAGCTGCTGACGACCTTCTACCGCTGCACCATAGAGAGCATCCTAACGCATGGCATCCCTGTGTGGTACCTCAGCTGCACGGAGGCAGAAAGGAAAGCTCTACAGCGAGTAGTCCATAGAGCTCAGAGGGCCATCGGAACACAGCTACCAGACGGAGGGCATCTACAACACACGATGCCTCAGAAAAGCCACCAGCATCCACAAAGACTCTTCACACCCCTGCAACAGTCTGTTCGAACTCCTTCCATCGGGCAGACGATACAAGGCCTTCTACGCCCGCACCTCCAGACTCAGGAACAGCTTCATCCCCAGGGCCATAGCTGCTATGAACCGGTCCTGCTGAGCCGGATGGTCACAACGCATAGATCAACTTGCACTTTACCCTGTCTAAAACTGTTACAATTGTTTCGTTGGGTTGCTGTTGTCTAAATTACTTAAATTATTGCATCGTATGGGAGGCGCATTCCCAATCTCGTTGTACCCCTGGGTACAATGACAATAAAGATATATTGTATTGTATTGTATTTGCCTACGAATTCGGTAATGAATTACCACAGCTCAAAAATCCATGTTAAAGTTCCAGTCAGTGTTCCTGTTATATCGGCACTGAGCATTATAAGTGGACAGTATTTATTCACAAAATGCTGGAGTAACTCAGCAGGTCAGGCAGCATCTCAGGAGAGAAGGGATGGGTGACATTTCGGGTCGAGACCCTTCAGACTGAGCATTATAAGTGTCTGAGAGTTGAGCCCACTGAGCCTTGTACATTCCTCTGATTAACATTCAACTCTGTCCTGATACAAGCAACATTTCTGAAGTGGCAATCATTTCCTTCCAGAGCAAATTAATTTTTGGGTTGTAAGCTTTACATCACTTTAACGCTAACATTCAACCCTTTTCAATGTGGTTATTGTAAGTGGGCAAGAGTTCCCGCTATTAGATCACAAGCGTTGAGGAAACCAGGCAGCATGAGATGTTGCAAAGTTCGATCCCGACTCCGGGTGCTGTCTGTACGGAGTTTGTAAATTCTCCCTATGACCGCGTGGGTTTTCTCCAAGATCTTCTGTGTCCTCCCACACTCCAAAGACGTACAGGTACGTAGGTTAATTGGCTTTGGTTTGTCTAATTGGTATAAGTGTAAATTGTCCCCAGTGCGTGTAAGGTAGCGTTAATGTGCGGGTGGGTGTCACTGGGCGGTGCGGACTCAGTGGGCTGAAGGGCTTATTTCCGCACTGTATCTCTAAACTAAACAAATCTAAAACGATTGGCCCCAGTGGAATCCAATTTATAGACTGAAAATGGTAAATCACTGACCATCTCGGGGCAAGCATTTAACTTCAATAAGTACCAGACAATGGGTCACTTATTGTCATTTCTCAGACTAATCCCAGGCCAAGTTTGGAAGCTCTGTTGGTGAATGGAAGTTGGACAGTGTCCTAATTTGAGCCTTGGGTATATGGGACATCAATACCTTCGGCACAAGAGTAAAACAAGCACAGGCTGAATTGAAGCTTTCTTCAGTCGAGGTTGACGTTAATGTACAACAAGGAAACATTTTCATCCTTCAAAAATTCTGGCAGGAAATTTGGAAAGTGTGTGAAGAAGTTTGCACTTGGCAAGGAAACGATGAAGTAATGGAGTGTGGTTTTCTACCCACCCTTCTGCGGTAACTACATCAAGCTGCACAACTCTTCAAGGACCATTCTCATCAATCCTCTCACTCGTTGACCTGCTGCTCCTGATAGATGTGGGATTGCTGCAGCCTCGAACGCTTTACCCTCATATTGTTTGACCTTCCGGATCACTGGCTTCATTACCATATAACCATATAACCATATAACAACTACAGCACGGAAACAGGCCCGTTCGGCCCTACCAGTCCACGCCGACCACTCTCTCTGACCTAGTCTCATCTACCTGCTCTCAGACCATAACCCTCCAATCCCCTCTCATCCATATACCTATCCAATTTACTCTTAAATAATAAAATCGAGCCTGCCTCCACCACTTCCACCGGAAGCCCATTCCATACAGCCACCACCCTCTGAGTAAAGAAATTACCCCTCATGTTACCCCTAAACTTTTGTCCCTCAATTCTAAAGTTATGTCCCCTTATGTTTTTCTTCTGGAGACCATTCCCTGCTGAAGTGTGCTCAAGTTCCATGAAGTTCCACTCACATTCCCCCTCTTCCTTCCCATCTCACTCAATGTTCTCGGATCCAGTCTGAAGCTGAACTGGATTTGGAGGACTGGGAGAGACCCCTGCCTAGATTCCCATCTCTGGGTGGACCGTTTAATCCACCATTGCTCATGGTCACAGTGAGGGTCATTTCCTCCATTCAGCACAGCATGTTTAAGGGAAGGTTTTGAGAGGCACCATATAAATGTATCCCAAAACAAAATATTGCAGGTTGGAAATTTTGGATAAATGTAATAGAAACTCCATAAAATTCTCAACGTCAAGCAGCATCTGTAAAGAAAGAGAGTTAATGTTTCAGTTCAATCAGAGCATCAGCTTTACCTTCATTCTATACAAAGTATTTATATACAAAGGATTTCTCCTCGTGATCTTTCCGTCCCCTTTGATCTCTCGTGTTCACACCTTATCCTTCCATATCTCTCGTTTCCCTCTCCCCTGACTCTCAGTCTGAAGAAGGATCTCCACCTGGAACGTCGCCCATTCCTTCTCTCCAGAGATGCTGC
This sequence comes from Rhinoraja longicauda, assembly GCF_053455715.1. Classification (NCBI taxonomy): domain Eukaryota; kingdom Metazoa; phylum Chordata; class Chondrichthyes; order Rajiformes; family Arhynchobatidae; genus Rhinoraja; species Rhinoraja longicauda. The sequence continues at coordinate 33,617,861 of NC_135977.1, forward strand.
TACCTGTCCCGCTGGGTTACCCCAGCATTTTGTGTCTGTCTAAAGGATTTCATTTACCAGCTGAACTCCAGGATGCAGAGAGAACAGATCTTTGCAAGGGTTTATATTTAAGAAGTCATTTGTCTCACTCCTCTCCCATTTCCCTGCCCAAACTGCCTTGAACAAAGATAGTGTTTAGACATTCACTCAAATGTTTGATTTTGGCTGTCGAGCACACACAGAGTGGACGGCCTCCCTTTAAATTGTACTCCATGTACCTTTTAAAGATGTGTAATGACCCTTGACAAGAATGCACGAGTCTTCACAGGTCTCTAAAACCAATCACAAACTAATGAAGACCTACAACATGAGGTAGCTTCCTCTTATCAGATTGCACACATTCATGCAGCAGTATGGCTACAGTGTTCCAAACACCAAGGAGGCTGATTTGATCTAAGAATAAAAATACAGTCTACATACCTAAAGCACCCTTTGAATGTCGGGCTGGAGACATGCATCAGAGAACCTGCACAAAGATTTGCTCCTGCTATTGTATCATGAAAGTCTCACTGCTGTCTGAAGGCTGATGGACTTTGTTAGAGGTGTTGTTCCAATGGGGTCTGATTCAATCTCCTCAGTTTAAAAGCCTCAGGTATTAATCATCCATTACTCAAAGGTTACTCCTGAACTTTTGGCCTCGCTCTTCCTTTTGATCTCCGCTCCAAACTGTCCTCAGCGGAGACCAGGAAATCATCAGCTGATACGAGGGACTGAAAGTGAACTTTTCTAAGCCACTTGTCGGAAAGCCAACACGATAGCAAACAAATCACCTGTGCCATTAATTCCCTTCCACCCCTTTCATTTTGCCATCTACTCACTTCCACAGGGCAGAGTTTTATTTTATACTCAATGTAAATAGCGTCATGACCTTGCACCGTGAGTGTAGGAAGACTGTTTGACCTGAGATGAAATCCTATCTGAGCCCTCACCCAACTTTAACAAATGTCTCTACCTGTAGACGCGCCTTTATTCTTCTGATTTTTCCAAGTTTGGTGCATTGGCAGAGAATACACAATGCAAACAAGGATCCTCATCACTGACCTGAAAACTGCTCCCTACGTATATCTTGTGATTTCTGCATGAGAACATCTCCTCCTCTGCACTTTGTGGAATTCTCTGCCACAGAGGGCAGTGGAGGCCAAATCACTGGATGGATTTAAGATAGAGTTAGAAGAGCTCTAGGGGCAAATGACTTCCGTTGATTCCATTGGCAAAAAATGGACTTCCATTGATTCCATTGTACGATGCAAAAAACAGCACTGCCTTGGAAATGTGTTCAGGCGGTGAAAGCTGTTTAGCGATTTCTGTGTTAATCTCGGCAATGTCTTTGCTGCTTCCCAAAATCATCGCCATAGAGTCTCTGGTGACATGCAATGGGGATGCTCATGGCTTTGGTACTTGTGTACCAAATTAGACTGTGCCTTTGGTATTCAAGTTGGATTGCAACATTTACCGTGTCAGAGTGGGTTCTCACCAGTTGGAGAACAGGTACACAACACTGGCAGCGGAGGGGAATGAGGGGACAAAGTTATGGGTCAATCATGAACGTGTTAGCTGCAGTGGTCACTAGCACAATATAAGATTTTCTTCCTCTAAGTCATCAAGAAGAAAATTCATTCAATTGTTTGAGTCATCAAACATTGCCGACCAAGATGGGTATCTGCTCTTCTCCCAGCTGCCTGTATTTGGCCCATATCCTTTAAACCATTCCTATCCATGCAGCTGTGCAAATGTCATTTAAACATTGTAATTATACCCACCTCTACGAATCCCTCTGGCAGCTTGTTCTACATATCCATCAAAGCTGCGAGGAAGAGTCGCCCCTCAGGTCCCTTTTCAATATTCCCCCTCTCACATTAAACCCATGTCCCCGAGTTTTAGAATCCTGCCCTGGGGAAAGTAAACTGTGCCCATTCATCTTACCTACACCTCTCATGACTTTATATAATCCACATACGTTTAGTTGGTGTAGCTTAGTTTAATACAATTTATTTCTGCCACGTGTGCTGAGGTACAGTGAAAAGCTTCTGTTTGCATGCTATAAAAAGTCAAAGAAAAGACAATACATGTTAGCAACCAAGCCGTGCACAGCTTAAAGATAAAGGGGACAACACTTTGTGCAAGATATAACATTGCAGTCTGATAAAGTCAGGTTAAAGACAGTTCAAATGTCGCTGATGAGCTGTGCGTTTTTGGCCATTGGTTCGGTGTGGCGGGACCTGGACAAATTGCTGGTGATATTTATTCCTAGAAACGTGAAGCTTTTGACCGTCTTGACTTTGGCACCATCGATGTGTACTGGGATGTGTATATTACCTCGCTTCCTGAAGTCAATTACAATCTCCTGAGGGAGAGATTGTTGTCTTGGCACCAAATTTCAAGGTTTCATTCAGTTTAGTTTAGAGATCCAGTGTGGAAACAGGACCTTTGGCCGACCGAGTCCATGTCCTACAATCACCCGTACCCTAGTTCTACGTGATCCCAGTTTTGCATCCTACACACTAGCGGCAATTTACAGAAGCCAATTAATCTACAAAGCTGCAAGTCTTTGGAATGTGGGAGGAAACCGGGACACCTGGAGAAAACCCACCTGGTCACAGGGAGAATGTACAAACGTCATACAAACAGCCAGGATCGAACCTGCGTCTCTGTTAGGCAGCAACTCTACCGATGCGCCAGTGTGTCACCCTCTCAATCTCCTTCCTGTACTCTGTCTCATTATTATTCGATATCCAACCCACTGGGGTGGTAGCGTCTGCAGACTTGCAGATTGACTAACTTGGACTGGCATTTGCCTGCACAGTCATGTGTATAAGAGGCATAGAACACATCCTTGTGGGGCACTAGTGTTGGGGATGAACTGTCATCTCTCCTCAATGATTGTGGTCTGTTGGTCAGGAAGTCCAGGATCCAGTTGTAGAGTGGAGTGCTGACTCCCCAAGTTCCACGAGTTTGGAGATGAGCTTGGTTGGGATAGTGGTATGGAAAGCAGAGTTATAGTCAATGAATAGGAGTCTGACGTGGGTGTCTCCTCTCATCCAAGGATGCAGGGATGAGTGTAGGGCCATGGAGTTGATATCCGCGGCAGACCCGTTGCGGTGGTGGGTGAACTGCAGTGGTAGTTTGCTAGGTAGGCCGGGGTTAATGTGTGCCATAACCAGCCCCTCAAAGCTCTTCATGATGGTGGACGTCAAGGCTTAGGGTGGTTGTCATTAAGGCATGACATGTTGCTCATTTAACTTTCACTCCAGGGGGAAAACAGCAGCATATCCAGTGTATTCTAACTCAAGCACTCCAATGCACTCTACAGGAGATGAGGCAGGATATTGATTTATTCTGCACACAGTCTCATCATCTCCCCCAGCTTCTCCCACTCACCCGAACACGAGGCACACATTAAGTGGCCAGTTAACCGCATGGTTTTCGGATGTGGGAAGAAACAGGACACTTGGGGGAAGCTCCAGACAGACACACGGAGAATGTGCCGATCATCAAAAAATGTGAACTCTGATTTTCCTTTTGAACCAAATGCCTGTCTTGTTCACGATTGTATCGTATAAATAAATTGAGTTGGAATGGAAAAGCTAGATAGCTTAAACAATGTTGACAACTTGGCCAGCGTTACATACACCCATAAATCAACTACTCTGTATATAACCATTCCTCACCGACGCATTCTTAACTGTAACTAAATACTTCCTGTCAATTCAGCAACACTTCTCTAGTCCTTTCCTGATAATTCCTCCGGGACTCATAAGGAAAATATATCCCAAGCCTTGTTATTGGGGTGGTATTTGGATAATTCTCCTGTCATTAGATAGACCCTGTCATCTACTGTGGATATGTGCACGATTTTGACTGCTGTAAATTGATTTTCAGATGTACTGTCTGTAATAGCACATTTCAAGATTGCAGAACGATCTAGTTAACATCAAGTTATGTGGTAACTTTTCTCATCAGGGATGCAGATTTGTATGTTGAGTGCTCTCACAAACATTAATGTGGTGATGGTCAGATAATCTGGTTTGTGAAGTATGAAGTTATAAACGTTGTTCAGGATACCGTGGAACATCTCCTATCCCCTCTACCAAAGTATGGTAGTGGTGCTCAGGAAAGCACCTCGAGCCTTGGTTTAATATCTACACTAGTGCATCAACTCTGTGCCAGATCTCAGAGCAGCAATGTTATAAATCCCCCCCCCCCCCCCCCCCCCACCCCGACCTCCCACATTTATCACACTGTAAACTACTCTTTCTTACACACTCATCAACTGCCCCCAACAGTAAACTACTTGAGGGGCCATTTATTGCCACCATATACCCTAGCATCATGATGTGGGAAGAATCCAGATCACCAGCAGAATTCTATGTGGTCACGGGGAAAGATGCAAACTCCATACACACAGCACTCAGCGTTAGGATTGAACCTGGAGCTGGTGCTGAGAGGCAGTTGTACTAACAGCCATGCCACCCTCCCACCACAGGTTACCTGACTTCTCTCACTACATGCCGACAGTGGCGCATGGAGCAATTTCATTTTAAATTCATTGAGGTACTAGCCCTGACTGGCAAGGAGAACTTGTAGCTATGCAATGGTTAGTGGGGGGGTGGGGGGAGACAGAACTGGGGGTGCTAGTGGGGGATGGGGATGGGGGGGCAGAACTGGGGGAGGTAGTGGGGGGTAGGAGGTGGTGGGGGGGGGGTGGGGAACAGAATCACTGCACCTTTCCTGTCTTTCTTACTGGGGAAAGCATGGAAATGGCTTTTGTGGATGCAATGGGTAGATTTGGTTTAGTTTCGTTTATTGTCACGTGTACCGAGGTACTGTGAAAAGCTTTTGTTGCGCGTTAACCAGTGAGCAGAAAGGCAATGCTAAGATGTGGGTGACTGTCCTGAGGTGTCAGTCACTCATGGTGCCCTTGTTCCCCCTCCCGCTTTCCTCTCACTGGCCAACTATCTGTCAGCAGACACCAAAGATAGACACAAAACGCTGGAGTAACTCAGTGGGACAGGCAGCATCTCTGGAGAGAAGGGATGGGAGACATCGCCCATTCCTTCTCTGCAGAGATGCTGCCTGTCCAGCTGAGTTACTCCAGCATTTTGTGTCTGTCTTCGATTTGAACCAGCCTCTGCAGTTCCTTCTTACACATTGTGTCAGGTTCCATTCCTGAGATCTGAGTGAAGCATATTTTCCTGCAAGTCAAAAATGTCAATTTTCTGCAACCAACTTTCTATTGGTCTACATACAGCGATATAATTCTTTAACTTCATCAAACATCACTCTTTATTAAACTAATGGAATACATACTGTATCCAATCATTAATAAATATTCCATAATATTTTATTATTATTGTTACTATCTATCTTTGGAGAATCAGTGTGCAGTTGGATTTCTGTAGGTCAGGCCATCTATAGCCCAGGCTGCCCCTGTACATGTGCTGCTTTTAATCCTAGCAGAAACCCTACTTTGTTTCACCTCTCTGCTTTCACTGCGCTGGAAGCAGCCTAATTTCAGAATGTGATGAAAACACCCTGTTTGACAAACTGCTTCTTTTTCGAACTGTTAAACCCGCCCTGGCTGCAACGAGGATCTGTTTGCTTCCACATTTCCATGGTGACTGGTGGATAAATGCATTCCTCCGACATTTCTCATGGTCCCTTTGTTGGATGGGTTAAATTGTCCATTAAAATAGAAGACAGATGAATTGCATATAAGCTTTCAGACGTTACAACCTGATATTATTTCCTTTGAATCTGAACAGGAACAGTGACATTTTACCTCTTCCAAGTGCATGTCTGAGCTGGGGTGTGGTGGTGGAAATAACAAATTGGTGGGAACAGCTTGAGCAATTAATGCAACAAAATTGCACTGTACACCTTTGGAAGACACGGGCTGGTGTGTTTATGTAGTGTAAAGTTACCACTTCCTCTGGCAGCCTATTCCATGATGGCACTGCCGTTTGTGTGGAACATGTTGCTCCTCAGATCATATTAGATCTTTCCTTCTCATCTCAAGCCTTTGCCCACTGTTCCTGACTCCAGTATTCTGGGGAAAGTACATTGGCGATACAGCATATCAATGCCCCTCGTGAGTTTGTGTATCCATCAGGTCACTGCCCAAGCCTTCCATATGCTCAGGAGAAATGACCCCCATCTAACAGCTCAAACTTTTCAGAACCTCCAGTAACATTCTCACAAAACAAAACACAACGTGCTAGAGGAAGTCAGACGACCAGGCAGCATCTGTGGAGGCAATGGACAGGTGACATTATGGGATGGGACAATTCTTCAGACTGATGGAGGGAGAGAAAGCTGGGTGAGAGAGGTAAGGGTGGGGCAAAGCCTGTCAAGTGATCGATGGAAGATAGACACAAAATGCTGGAGTAACTCAGCGGAACAGGCAGCATCTCTGGAGAGAAGGAACAGGTGACGTTTCGGGTTGGGACCCTTCTTCAGACCAAGAAGGGTCTTGACCCGAAATTCATTCCTTCCCTCCAGAGATGCTGCCTGTCCCGCTGAGTTACTCCAGCTTTTTATGTTTCCATATTCTGTTGTGCTGCTACAAGTAAGAATGTCATTGTTTTGTCTGGGACTTGTGACAATAAAACCCTCCTGACTCTCTCTCTCTTGACTCTCTTGAAATTGGAGAACTCAGTGTTCACACCATTGAATTGTCATCTTCTCATGGATGCATGGTGCTCTCTATCCAGTCAAAAGACATCTTTCCACTAACAGGTCCACCTGAGCTGTACATAGTACCCCCAACAGTGGCCTTGGCAACACCTTTCATAATGCCTCGGCTCCAATACTCAACACCCCTGACTGATTTCGCTGGCTCTGCAGTTTAGTAGTTAAATTTTCAGCACATAAACCGTTCATTTATATTAAAGACCCACACCCTCCCTCCGAACTTTACTACCGAGATCAGTAAAATGTACCCCTCTCCATTTTTGACAGCAATTAACACTGCTTGTTCACAGGTTTCACTTTATCATTGTCCATGCATCAGGGAAGATCGGATTGGTTTTATAAAGCGATCCAACCAAGGGCAGTATGGTGGCGTAGGGGTAGAGCTACTGCCTTACAGCACCAGAGACCCGGGTGGGTGCTTGTCTGTGCGGAGTTTGCACGTTCTCCCCATGACCTGTGTGGGTTTTCTCCGAGATCTTCGGTTTCCTCCCACACTCCAAAGACGTACAGTTTTGTAAGTTAATTGGCTTGGTATAAATGTAAAATTGTTCCTAGTGTGTGTAGGATAGTGTTAATGTGCGGGGATCGCTGGTCGGTGCAGACTCGGTGGGCCGAAGGGCCTGTTTCCGCGCTGTATCTCTAAACTAAACTAAACTAAAACCTATGTGTAGGAAGGAACTGCAGATGCTGGTTTTAATCGAAGATAGACACAAAATAATGGAGTAACTCAGCAGGACAGGCGAGAAGGAATGGGTGACATTTCGAGTCTGAAGAAAGGTCTCGACCCGAAATGTCACCCGTTCCTTCTCTCCAGAGACGCTGCCTGTCCCGTTGAGTTACTCCTGCATTTTATGTCTCTCTTCGTCTTAAACCAAAACCTAAAGTTTCATCAGTTCCAGCTATAATCGTGTTCTTCACTGTCGGATCGCTGTAGATGTGAGACTGATCCTATCAGATGAACACTCAGCTTTCTGGAGGATCAAAGTGCTTCCAGGGTGCTGCTGGTCCTCCGTTTGTCGGTCTGCCCTTCTGCGTAGGGGCTCAGTGAGCTGCCAAGCCCTGTCCTGTCTGGGAGGAATGATCAGAGCCCCGGGATCACATACTACAGTACATTGGCTCATCCTCGCAGAGAAAACAATGCAAGAAAAAGGACACCACGTTTGAAATCTAGGGGAGTGATGATTTGAGATAAACAGAATGAATGAATGCAGGGTCACAGGAAGCAAGGGTCATATCTGTTGAGGAATCAGCTTGCTTAAATGCCTTGGATACCCTAGGTAGTTCTCTCCTCCCCTGTCCCTTTGGAAATCATATCATATCATATCATATATATACAGCCGGAAACAGGCCTCTTCGGCCCACCAAGTCCGTGCCGCCCAGCGATCCCCGCACATTAACACTATCCTACACCCACTAGGGACAATTTTTACATTTACCCAGTCAATTAACCTACATACCTGTACGTCTTTGGAGTGTGGGAGGAAACCGAAGATCTCGGAGAAAACCCACGCAGGTCACGGGGAGAACGTACAAACTCCTTACAGTGCAGCACCCGTAGTCAGGATCGAACCTGAGTCTCCGGCGCTGCATTCGCTGTAAAGCAGCAACTCTACCGCTGACAGATTATAATTAAAACAACTCATCTTGAAAAAACACAAGCACATGAAAGGACCATACATCACAAACTCCATTCCTGCACAGGCTCTAGAATACAATTTTGTATATTGCCCCTCGGTGCAAGAACCAGCTGCATTTCTGATTTGGTGCACTCCAAGGTGAAATAGGAATTCTCTGCCAACAGCTCGCTGCCAACTAGGTTTATGCTGCAATAGCATGGACCATTCTGTGTGGACATAAAACTGTTGGATGCAGCTTCCATGTACGGACAGTCTTGGTGTAGATTTGTTGTAGGAAGGAACTGCAGATGCTGGTTTAAACCGAAGATAGACACAAAATGCTGGAGTAACTCAGCGGGACAGGCAGCATCTCTGGAGAGAAGGAATGGTTGACGTTTCATGTCGAGACTTGATAGAGCTTTGTTGAACTCACACGGCCCCTTGCAACTTTTACTGCTGTATAATGGAGCTCCTTAGGATTGGAGCCAAGTTTGACAGCTTTTTATACAGTTAGTTTCAACACTGGAAAAGACAAGTAAAGGGATAAATAGTATCCAGCATTGTGGAAAGGGCCAAGAGTTGTCTAATTGAATAGCTTTTCCACAGGAATGCTAAAACAAGATGTATATTTCCTGTGTGATTCAGTTGATTCTCTGCTTGGAGAAAGTTTGAATGGTCCCATCATCTGATAGACACAAAGTGCTGGGGTAACTCAATGGGACAGGCAGCATCTCTGGAGAGAAGTAATGGGTGACATTTCAGGTCAAGACCCTCCTTTAGACGGAGAGTCAGGGGAGAGGGAAACTAGAGGTATGGAAGGGTACAAAGAACATGTAAAATGTGAAAAGGACAGATCAAAGCAGAAGATGCTACAATACAATACAATACAATACAATATATCTTTATGTACAGGGGTACATCGAGATTGTTATATATATCATATCATATATATATACAGCCGGAAACAGGCCTTTTCGGCCCACCAAGTCCGTGCCGCCCAGCGATCCCCGTACATTAACACTATCCTACACCCACTAGGGACAATTTTTACATTTTACCCAGCCAATTAACCTACATACCTGTACGCCTTTGGAGTGTGGGAGGAAACCGAAGATCTCGGAGAAAACCCACGCAGGTCACGGGGAGAACGTACAAACTCCTTACAGTGCAGCACCCGTAGTCAGGATCGAACCTGAGTCTCCGGCGCTGCATTCGCTGTAAAGCAGCAACTCTACCGCTGCGCTACCGTGCCGCCTTCCATTACGACTTCCATTCAATGCAATAAATTAATGATTAGCTAATCAATGGAAATTTAGACAACCCAGAGAACAAAATTAGAAACAGTTAAAACAGTATAAAGTGCAAGTAGATCTGTGCCAGTTCACTGTGCGATGTGACTATCCGACTCAGCAGGACCGGTTCATAGCAGCTATGGTCCTGAGGATGAAGCTGTTCCTGAGTCTGGAGGTGCGGGCGTAGAAGGCCTTGTAGCGTCTGCCCGATGGTAGAAGTTCGAACAGACTATTGCAGGGGTGTGAGGAGTCTTTATGAATGCTGGTGGCTTTCCTGAGGCATCGTGTGTTGTAGATGCCCTCCAAGACTGGTAGCTGTGTCCCGATAATCTTCTGAGCTCTGTAGACTACCCGCTGAAGAGCTCTCCTCTCTGCCTCCGTGCAGCTGAGATACCACACAGGGATGCCATGTGTTAGGATGCTCTCTATGGTGCAGCGGTAGAATGTCGTCAGCAGCTGTTGGGGTAGACCAGACTTTTTCAGTGTTCTCAGGTAGAACAGTCGTTGCTGTGCCTTCTTGACCAGCGCAGCGGTGTTAGTGGACCATGTGAGGTCCTCCGAAATGTGAGTGCCCAGAAACTTGAAGCTGGACACTCTCTCCACACTGTCCCCGTTGGTAAAGATCGGAGCATATTCCCCATTATGTGACCGTCGGAAGTTGATGATCATCTCCTTGGTCTTAGTGGTATTTAGGGACAGGTTGTTATCTGAGCACCAGTCCGCCAGGTTCTGCACCTCCGCTCTGTAGTTTGTTTCATCACCGTTGGTGATCAGCCCGATCACCGTTGTGTCGTCTGCAAACTTGACAATGGTGTTGGTGTCGAATGCAGGAACACAGTCGTGTGTGAAGAGGGAGTAGAGCATGGGGCTCAAAACACAGCCCTGTGGTGTGCCGGTACTCAGGGTGATAGTGGAGGACAGGTGCGAGCCCATTCTCACTGCCTGCGGTCGCTCCAGCAGGAAGTCCAGGATCCAGTCGCATAATGACGAGCTGAGGCCTAGCTGGTGGAGTTTGGTGATGAGCTTGGTGGGGATGACCGTGTTGAAGGCAGAGCTATAGTCTCTCCGGGTGAGTCAGGACAGTGTGAAGAGCCAGAGAGATGGCGTCCTCTGTGGATCTATTTGCCCTGTATGCAAATTGATGTGGGTCCAGTGAGGCAGGGATGCTGGATTTGATGTGTGAGAGGACCAGCCTTTCAAAGCACTTCATGACTATCGGAGTTAGGGCAACCGGGCGGTAGTCGTTCAGGTTGGTGATCTTTGCTTTTTTCGGCACCGGCACTATGGTAGCCGACTTCAGGCACTTGGGGACCGTAGCCAGAGATAACGACAGGTTAAAGATCCTGGTGAATACCTCAGCCAACTGCACAGCACAGTCGCTAAGTACCCTTCCTTGAACTCCGTCTGGGCCTGTAGATGATAAGGAAATGTAGAATAGTTCATTGTTGGATGACGGGAAGGTGACAACGAGGCATAGAAACAGTAAAATTAATCAGGAGGACAGGAAAACTAGCAGGAGAACGATGGTGGGAGAGGGACAGAGAGAGAGGGAAAGCAAGGGTTACTTGAAGTTAGAGAAGTCAATATTCATACCGCTGGGGTTTAAGCTGCCCAAGCAAAATCTGAGGCGCTATTCCTCCAATTTGCGCTGGGCCTCACTCTGACAGTGGAGGAGGCCCAGGACAGAAAGGTCAGTGTGGGAGGGGGAGTTAAAGTGTTTAGCAACTGGGGAATCACATAGGCCTAGGCGGACTGAGCAGACGTGTTCAGCGAAACGGTCGCCCCTGTTTCAGTGTTTCACATTATGACATTGTGGAGATTTCACTCAATCTGTCTTCAGCACTTCAATAGTCTCTAAAATAGACATTGATTTGAGAAAAGTCTAAGTAATCGAAAACATCTTTTATTCCACAAACAAAATCAATATTGCAGAATAGTAACTTCAACTTGCTGTCACACACACCTCGATTCGTGACCATATCACCCCCGTCCTTTATAAACTCCACTGGCTCTCCATCCCCCAGAGAATCCAGTACAAAATCCTCCTCATAACTTACAAAGCCCTCCATAACCTGGCCCCATCCTACCTGACCGACCTCCTCCACAGGCACACTCCCACCTGCACCCTCCGCTCTGCCGCTGCCAATCTCCTATCCCCCCACATCCGGACTAAACTCAGATCCTGGGGGGACAGGGCTTTCTCCATCGCTGCTCCCACCCTATGGAACTCACTACCCCAAACCGTTAGAGACTCCCCCACACTCACCACCTTCAAAACATCGCTGAAGTCTCACCTGTTCAGTACTGCCTTCAACCACTGAAGGTCACCTCACCTTCTGTCTCCTTTCTCTGTTCATTTATTTATTTACTTATTTATCTATTTATTCATTTCCCTATGTTCTCAAAATCTCTGTAAAGCGTCTTTGAGTATATGAAAAGCGCTATATAAATAAAATGCATTATTATTATTATTATTAATGAGGTCGACATTTGGCCATGTGTTGTGGTGATGACTAGAATACAACCAGAACATTTACAATACCCATTCTGAGAATATAAACTGAGCCTGGGCTTGTGACGCATTTTACCCATGAACCACCGCAGAATATGCTGCAATGATGCTCCCACTATTAATTCCTCCTCCCATCCTCCATGAAAAGGTCCCCCCCCCCCCCCCCAACACCCCAGAACAATCAGTCTGAAGAAGGGCTCCAACTCAAAACGTCACCTCTCTATATTTTCTCCAGGGGTGCTACCTGATTCCATGAGTTACTCCAGCAATTTGTCTACTACTCTTGTTATTCCACCTCTAACTTACCTGCAATGAAACCCGACTGTGCTATACCTGTGCTATGAAACACTAATAATCTGCATTGTAGATGTGCCTGGACTCAAATATTCTACGCATTTTGGATGACCTTCCTTATTCTAAAACAGACACAAAATGCTGGAGTGAGTCAGCGGGTCAGACAGCATCTCTAGAGAAAAGGAATAGGTGGCATTTTGGGTTGAGACCCTTCTTCATACCCTCATTCTAATCACTATAAACATTAAAATATCCTACACTTAAATATTAGGTTGAACGCTACCTTAGTTTTAAAAGTCTTCCTCTCATTTTCAAGTTCTTTCTTGGCTTTTTCCTTCTTTACTTTTTGTTTCAAGGTGCAACTCTCTAAGAAACCTGCATCTTCCAATTCTGGCTACCTGATAATCCCCAATCGCTTTACCATTGGAGTATTTGGCAATAAGACCCTAAGGTCTGGAATTCCATGCTGAACCTCAAAATATCTCCACCTTTCTTTCTGTCTTTAGCTCTCTCTTTTCCTTTCAGACATGCTTGTCTGAATTACGCTTTTAGTTCTGTTCACTTCAGTTTAGTTTCTTGTCACGTGTACCGAGGTACAGTGAAAAGCTTTTGTTGCGTGCTAACCAGTCAGCCAAAAGACAAAACATGGTTACAATCAATACATTAACAGAGTATGGATATGTGATAAGGGAATAACGTTTAGTGCAAGGTAAAGCCAGCAAAGTCCGATCAAGGCCAGTCTGAGGGTCACCAATGAGGTAGATAGTAGTTCAGCACTGCTCTCTGGTTGTGGTAGGATGGTTCAGTTGCCTGATAACAGCTGGGAAGAAACTGTCCCTGAAACTGGAGGTGTGCGTTTTCACACTTCTATATCTTTTGCCTGATGGGAGAGGGGAGAAGAGGGAGTGGCCAGGGTGCGACTTGTCCTTGATGATGCTGCTGGCCTTGCCGAGGCAGCGTGAGGTATAAATGGAGTCAATGGAAGGGAGGTTGGTTTGTGTGATGGTCTGGGCTGCGTCCACAATTCGCTGCAATTTATTGTGGTCTTGGGATGGAGCTGTTCCCAAACCGTGCTGTGATGCGTCCTGATAAAATGGTGCATCTGTAGATGTTGATGAGAGTTGTAGGGGACATTCCAAACTTCCTCAGCCTTCTAAGGAAGTAGAGAAGTCTTATTGCCCAATCTTGGTGTCAACCTTTGTTTGACATTGCTCCTCTGGAAGCTGATAGGCCTATGACGAGAGTATAGTGTTGGTACTACACACTGAAGAAGGGTCTCGACCCGAAACGTCACCCATTCCTTCTCTCCTGAGATGCTGCCTGACCTGCTGAGTTACTCCATCATTTTGTGAATAAATACCTTCGATTTGTACCAGCATCTGCAGTTATTTTCTTACACAAAGTACCTGACTCACAGCCCAGAAGCCTGGACTAACGAGCTCAGATTCTTCCGTGTAGGCATTAGTTAACTGGCATTGGGAAAAACAACAAGCAGCTTTGCAACTACTTTGATCACAATAAAACACCCATTTTGTTCATTTATGTCCTTCTCAGCACAGTCTGGGCTGCATCGGACTCCAGTCCATCCCACATGGCTGATCTTAAGATGGTTATCACCACCACATTCTCAGGGGGTCACCAGGGGCAGCTGGAGACCTTGACCACATCCTGAAAAATAAAGGAGAAATAAATAAACAAATACAGAGGAAAAAATGAGCTGCTCTTACTAATGGTGACAATAATACATGCCAGATTATCTAGGTGACTCACTGATAACTGGGAGAGAAATCTCCCATACTGGCTATGTCACGTCTACAAGCATGGCCAAGCGCACAGATTCGCAATCCGCTCTGACTGCCTGCTCCAATGGTTGAGTAATGACAATAAATGAAGGACTAGCAACAGGTCCATGGACAAACTAAATAAAGGCACTGTTTAAATGTGAGTGCTAGTTGCTGTGATTGTGAGCAGCATTAGTCACTGAAATGTTACACAGAACTTTGCATGATGGTGTGAAGAAGGGTCTCAACACGAAACGTCCCCAATTCCTTCTCTCCAGAGATGCTGCCAGTCCCCGCTGAGTTACTCCAGCTTTTTGTGTCTATCTTCGGAGAAGTACAAACGCTGTACCTGTGTAGACACTTTGAAGGAACTAAACAATTAGCCCTGTCCAATCAGCCTGCAAAACAGTGACCACGGTGCCAGTCATAGCGGGCAGCTAACACAGTGCCAGTCATAGCGGGCAGCTAACATGGTGCCAGTCATAGCGGGCAGCTAACACGGTGCCAGTCATAGTGGGCAGCTAACATGGTGCCAGTCATAGCGGGCAGCTAACATAGCGGGCAGCTAACACGGTGCCAGTCATAGTGGGCAGCTAACATGGTGCCAGTCATAGTGGGCAGCTAACATGGTGCCAGTCTTAGCGGGCAGCTAACATGGTGCCTGTCATAGTGGGCAGCTAACATGGTGCCAGTCATAGTGGGCAGCTAACATAGCGGGCAGCTAACACGGTGCCAGTCATAGTGGGCAGCTAACACAGTGCCAGTCATCGTGGGCAGCTAACATGGTGCCAGTCATAGTGGGCAGCTAACACGGTGCCAGTCATAGTGGGCAGCTAACATGGTGCCAGTCATAGTGGGCAGCTAACATGGTGCCAGTCATAGTGGGCAGCTAACATAGCGGGCAGCTAACATGGTGCCAGTTATAGCGGGCAGCTAACATAGCGGGCAGCTAACATGGTGCCAGTCATAGCGGGCAGCTAACATGGGTAATTATGTTTAGCAAGAGGACCGTGAAAAGTAAGACCGATGCAAAGTGATGATGAGATTAGTGTCGGTCAGGTCAGGAGGGATGGTGGCGATCCATGGATTCACAGAACTAGACTGAGCGAATATCAAAAGAGGACAGAAAAACACCAGTTGAAATTTAATAATGGCAAGTGCTGAACACAGGGAGATTTTAAACAGAAAGATATTGGAAAAAAAGTTAAAGAAGCCAAAGATGGCTTTAGTATCGAGTGTGCAGATAAGATGCAACAAAAATAATAGCATTCAAAAGATAAAAATATCCAGGCTGACAGTGAGTCTTGCTTCTTTGATTCTTGCTTCTTCAAGATGTGGGCATCACATGTGGGCATCACATGTGGGCATGGCCAGGCATTAGATTGCTCCTATTACCCTTGCCCACTGAGTGGTTTGCATTGGCAAGTATGGAACCACATACACACCAGACCTGGGAAAGGCAGAAGATTGTCTCCCCTGAAGAGCACAAGTGAACCAGATGGGTTTTCACAGCAATCCAATACTAGAAACATAGCAAATAGGTGCAGTCGGCCATTCGGCCCTTCGAGCCACCACCATTGTCAGAGTGAGGTTAAACGCAAATTGGAGGAACAGCATCTTATATTTCGTTTTCTGGATCTCACCATCTCCATCACAGGAGACAGACTATTGACCGACATCTACTACAAATCCACTGACTACCATAGCTATCTTGACTACACTTCTTCCCACCCTACTTCCTGTAACGACTCTATCCCCTACTCCCAATTCCTCCGTCTACGCCGCATCTGTGCCCAGGATGAGGTTTTCCATACAAGGGCATCGGAGATGTCCACATTCTTTCGGAAACAGGGGTTCCTCTCTTCCATTATAGATGAGGCTCTCACTAGGGTCTCCTCGATATTCCGCAGCTCTGCTCTTGCTCCCCCTCTCCCCATCTGTAACAAGGACAGAGTCCCCCTTGTCCTCACCTTCCACCCCATCAGCCGTCGCATACAGCATATTATCCTCCAACATTTTCACCAACTCCAACGGGACCCCACTACTGGCCACATCTTCCCATCTCCACCCCTTTCTGCTTTCCGCAGAGACCGTTCCCTCCGGAATTCCCTGGTCCACTTGTCCCTTCCCACCCAAACCACCCCTTGCCCGGGCACTTTCCCCTGCAACCGCAGGAGATGCAACACCTGTCCCTTTACCTCCCCCCTCGACTCCATCCAAGGACCCAAACAGTCTTACCAGGTGAGGCAGAGGTTCACCTGCACCTCCTCTAACCTCATCTATTGCATCCGCTGTTTCAGGTGTCAACATCTCTAAATTTGCGAGACCAAACGCAGGCTCGGCGATCATTTCGCTGAACACCTCCACTTAACCAACCTGATCTCCCGGTTGCTCAGCACTTCAACTCCCCCTCCCGTTCCCAATCTGATCTTTCTGTCCTGGGCCCCCTCCATTGTCAGAGTGAGGCCCAGTGCAAATTGGAGGAACAGCACCTCATATTTTGCTTGGGTAGTTTACACACCAGCGGTATGAACATTGACTTCTCTAACTTCAGATAGTCCCTGCTTTCCCTCTCTATCCCTTCCTCCTTCCCAGTTATCCCACTAGTCTTCCTGTCTCCAACTACATTCTATCTCTGTCCCGCCCCCTCCCCTGACATCAGTCTGAAGAAGGGTTTCGACCCGAAACGTCACCCATTCCTTCTCACCAGAGATACTGCCTGACCCGCTGAGCTACTCCAGCATTTGGTGTCTACCTTTGATTTCTGTCACTTCAGGTAGCCCCGGCATTCCCTCTCTCTACCCCTCCCACACAAGTCGCAATAGCTTCTCATTTTCACCCAACAAACAGCTACCAATGGCCTGTTTCCTTTATCATTGTTACTTTTTTTGCATATCGTTTATTCATTGTTCTTTATCTCTCCACATCATCGTCTGTATCTCTTGTTTCCCTTATCCCTAACAAGTCTGAAGAAGGGTCTTGACCCAAAACATCACCCATTCTTTCTCTCCAGGATGCTGCCTGTCCCGCTAATTTGCTCCAGCTTTTTGTGTCTATCTCCGCCATTCAACATGATCATGGCTGATCATCCAAAATCAGTACCCTGTTCCGGCTTTCTCCCTATATCCCGTGATTCTCTTAGTCCTAAGAGCTATATCTAACTCTCTCTTGAATATTTTAATGGTTTTCATTACTCAAGACTTTTATATGCCAGGCTATTAATCTGGATGTAAAATCCAGTGACAGAAACATAGAAAATAGGTGCAGGAGGAGGCCATTCGGCACTTCGAGCCAACACCACCATTCATTGTGATCATGGCTGATCATCCACAATCAGTAACCTGTGCCCAACTTCTCCCCATATCCCTTGATTCCGCTAGCCCCTAGAGCTCTATCTAACTCTCTCTTAAATCTATCCAGTGATTTGGCCTCCACTGCCCTCTGTGGCAGAGAATTCCACAAATTCACAACTCTCTGTGTGAAAAAGTTCCTTCTCATCTCAGTTTTAAATGGCCTCCCCTTTATTCTTAGACTGTGGCCCCTGGTTCTGGACTCGCCCAACATTTTTCCTGCATCTAGCTTGTCCAGTCCTTGATGGCATGGTGGGACTTGCATTCTGTGTCTCACTAACTAAACCACTACACCACCACCATGCCAGAGCTATGGCGTGAGCATACATTTGACTGTGGTGTCCAATTCTAGTCATTAATCGACAAAGGAGGCAATTGAATACTAGAAATGGTGCCTGTAAATCACCCCCCTTATTAAGGGAAGCATGGTGTTTTCATGGAAAATTGAATAATTTTATAGAAACTTATGATAGTTAAGATAAAATAAAATATTGCTTTAAATTAACCGAAAGTCAATCTTAACAGCAAGGGTTGTGTAGGAAAATAACTGCAGATGCTGGTACAAATCGAAGGTACCACAAAATGCTGGAGTAACTCAGCAGGTCAGGCAGCATCTCTGAAGGAACGGGTGACGTTTCGGGTCGAGACCTTTCTTCAGACTTCTCTCCAGAGATGCTGTCCCGACCCGCTGAGTTACTCCAGCATTTTGTGATGCCTTAACAGCAAGAGTTAATTGATGAGTTTGGTAAATGAGTTCAATAAATTTTCTTAACTAAATGGGTTATCTATTAGTGCAGATAGACACAATGCTGGAGTAACTCAGCAGGACAGGCAGCATCTCTGGAGAGAAGGAAAGGGTGACGTTTAGGGTCGACATCCTTCTTCAGACTGGTTAGAGTTAAGGAAAACAAGAGATATAGATGATGATATGGAGAGATAAAGAACAATGAATGAAAGATATGTAAACAAGCAATGATGATAAAGGAAACAGACCATTGTTAGCTGTTTGTTGGTTGAAAATAAGAAGCTGGTGTCACTTGGGTGGGACAGGCAGCATCTTTGGTGAGAACCAACTTTAGTGATAGCTGGTTGCTGGGATTTTAGCTTCTTCTTCAGATCTTCACGTATTTGCCAACTAGAGCAGGAGATGAAACCTGCTAGAATTTGACCAATGGATCAATTCAAGATCTTGATGATCCGAGCAAACACGGTGGGAATTTATCATAGCAAGGCTATTTGCAAAGTGTCAGCAATCGGCCCAGTAACTTCTATTGTTTCCTTTACTCTATTCTTTGCAAAAGATCAAGGCTCATGAAACAAAGGCCAAACAAATAAAACTTGGTGGCAATGCTACAAATAGATAACTCAGCCCATCCTGGGTGTGTATGACTGGTTAAATGTGCAGCTTTGGTGGATCATAAGAACTATGCCACCTCTTTAAACAAGAAGTAACAGTGAAACTAAGTACTGGGATATATTTAAGCACTTTGTTGGCCAGCTCCTCAACACAAACCATTTGCACTGCACTGATTGGATGACATTGTTGGTGTGAAATCGTAATAAAATGATGTGTGTGATTTGCCACACATTTATCTAATTGCATGTATCCATTCCAGCCTTTCATTTAATTCTGTGTTCCGTGTGGAGAAAACCCGTGGGAATTTAGGACACTAAAAAGGGCAGCATTTTTGAAGCTTCACTGATAAACTCCCCAAAGCCTTCTCTCACAGTGAGGTGAAATATCCATTAACGATAGGCGCACGGTAAGCAACAGTCTTAGGAATCAAATACATAGAGTCCTGACTGAGTCTGAGGAAGGGTCTCGACCCAAAACGCCACCCATTCCTTGGAGTCTCTGGAGTTTGTACGGTTGCAATCAGATTTCACACGATGTTTGTAACTCTGAGGCTGAGAGTTCAGCCCCACTGGTCACTGTTGCTCTTAATGATCCTTCCACTCCCACTCAACCTCATCTCCACAATCCAATACACCCTGTGTTGGAAGGAACTGCAGATGCTGGTTTAATCCGAAGATAGACACAAAATGCTGGAGTAACTCAGCGGGACAGGCAGCGTCTCTGGAGAAGGGCTTTGACCCAAGACGTCACCCATTATCTCTCTGAAGAAGAGTCTCGACCCGAAACGTCACGCATTCCTTCTCTCCAGAGATGCTGCCTGTCCCACTGAGTTACTCCAGCATTCTGTGTCTATTTCCAATACTATGCAGTGTGAGTCTCATGGCTCTGTTACTATTTCACTGCTTCTCCACTACACTGACATCCATCATCCTTCAATCTGAGGAAGGGTCTTGACCCGAAACGTCACCCATTCCTTTTATCCAGAGATACTGTATGTTCCCTCGGAGTTACTCCAGCTTTTTGTGTCTATTTTGTATCTATACCCTGAATCATGCTGCTTTAAGGGCCATTACACACACACAATTCTCTTCCAAACTACTCCATAATCCTCTACACACTTCTTACAATGAAAACTGAGCGATCCTTGCATGTTTAGTTGATTTGTCCCCTTTACAATGAGTATTTGTCCACACCTAGCATTTTCCTTGCTGGGGGTCATGGAGGCTGAAGTTTGGAGTCATCACTTGAAGCGCTAAGGATCATATGGGAGGGGGGAGGAAAGGCCTCATATCCATGGCCTTTTCCACAAAGGCTCAAAGCCGAGAAGAAGCTGACCTGGTTAGCTGGCACACTAGGGGGTGTGGTCACAGTCACTCTTAGCTTCCTAGCGTCTGGATCAGTTCTAGGCCCGATGATCTTCTTTGCCATCTCCCGTGGTTTGTTGCCCACTGCAACATAGGGAAGGTCAGCTTCATACTCAAGGAGAGGCGACTTCATTAATTTGCCATCAATCCACAGAGGCAAGCTGAACGGAAACACACATTTGCCATTAACCTCGGCTTCTCCAAAGTGCAGGCTATCAGACACTTTACAAAAAGCTCCCCGATTACTCCTGCCCTGGCTGTAATAAGTTCATAAGTGATAGGAGCAGAATTAGACCATTCGGCCCATCAAGACTACTCCGCCATTCAATCATGGCTGATCAAGCTCTCCCTCCAAACCCCATTCTCCTACCTTCTCCTCATAACCTCTAACACCAGTACTAATCAAAATTTTATCTATCTCTGCCGTAAAAATATCCATTTTCTTGGCCTTTCACAGCCGTCAGTGGCAAAGAATTCCACATTCCACATTCCACATTCCACATTCCGTCAGTGGCAAAGAATTCCACATTCCTGAAGGGTTTCTGTGGCCACACTGTGGGTACAGTTCTCGCTAACTTATCCAGGTCCCCCTGAACCATTGGGAATACCCTCCCTCGCTCTAGGTCCCCCTGAACCATTGGGAATACCCTCCCTCTCTCCAGGTCCCCCTGAACCATTGGGAATACCCTCCCTCTCTCCAGGTCTCCTGAACCATTGGGAATACCCTCGCTCCAGGTCCCCCTGAACCATTGGGAATACCCTCGCTCCAGGTCTCCCTGATCCATTGGGAATACCCTCCCTCGCTCCAGGTCTCCCTGAACCATTGGGAATACCCTCCCTCCCTTCCGTCACCATTGCAACATTCATTCTTAAAATAGTGGTGTTCTCCGGCAGCTAGAAGAATGCAAACATGAGAACAGAAAGCATTGGAAACACTCAGCAGGCCAGGTAGCAACTGTGGAAGGAGCAACAAAATGAATGTTTCTGACTGATGAGCTTTTGTCCTTTTTTCAGATCTCAATGGAGATGTTGGAGACAGGAGAAAGTGTCCTGGGGTGAAATGTGGGAAGGAACTGCAGATGCCGGTGTAAACTGAAGATAGACACAAAAAGCTGGAGTAACTCAGTGGGTCAGACAGCATCTCTGGAGAAACAGAATAGGTGACGTTTCAGGTCAAGATCCTTCTTCAGACTTGAGTCTGATCAGTCTGAAGAAGGGTCCTGACTCTAAACGTCACCTATTCTGTTTCTCCAGAGATGCTGTCTGACCCACAGAGTTACTGCAGCTTTTTGTGTCTATCTGGAGTGGTGTATGGCTTGCACTGTATCATAGAGCCAAGGCTTCATAAAGCATGGAAATAGATCCTTCAGTCCCAAAATCGATGTTGAACATAAAACACTTATTTATGCTAATCCCATTTTAAACTCCCCACAATCTCCTCAACCCACTCTGAGATTCTACCACTCACCTGTACACATTGGAGCCATTTACAATGTTATTTAATCGACCAGACAGCATATCTCTGCAATGTGGGAAGTAACAAAAACACCCAAGGGAAAATCTAGAGGCCACATGAAGAATATGATATACCTTGATGCTAAATGCTCGTCGAAGAGAGGAGGAGAACTTCTTCACATCAGTCTGAAGAAGGGTCTTGACTCGAAACGTCACCTATTCCTTCTCTCTAGAGATGCTGCCTGACCCGCTGAGTTACTCCAGCATTTCGTGTCTGTCTTTGAAGAATATGATAACTCCACACAGGCAGCACCAGAGGTCAGGATCGAACCCAGGACCCTGAAGCCATGAGGCAGCAGGTCTATTCAGTTGTGCCACTGTGCCTCCATGTGCTCGGCCATGAGATTACTGCCGCGAGGATAAGTGCTGGCAGCTACGAGAATTTTAGATGTGGATCAACAGGAAAGTTGACAGAAAGTAGAAAGTCCCATTCCTTCTGTGGGATTGTATTTCTTAGTAATGTCACAAGTCAGGGTTCCCTTGGCCATTCCCTCCCTTCCGTCTTTAGAGGGATCTTGACCGAAACGTCTCGACCGAAATCCTTGTATCCAGAGATGCTACCTGTCCCGCTGAGTTACTCCAGCATTGTGAGTCTATCCTTGGTGTAAACCAGCATCTGCAGTTCCTTTCTACTCAATGGGAAAGCACCCACTGAAAGCAAGAGAGCCCGGGTTTGCACAGAGAAGCCCAGTGTGGCAGCTCTGGAAACGTTTCACTGGAAGATGAAAGATACAAAGCATTCCTTTAGCCCCACGGAGAAGCAGTGAAGGAATTCCCAGGCTGGTATTTTGGATGTCAGGGACACTGCACTTGAGGATATGTCTTTCTCTTTTCCACCGACAACCATGGTAAGAGGTGAATGACTTTGAATGTAAATGCTCCGTCATCTCCTGCAGGAGTTACGTACAGCCTCCACTTCACTGGCTCAGCTGGTGACTGACGTGGTGACACTGAATCCCATCATAAGCAGTGTCTGCACATGGAAGCCAAAATGAGCCGAGAAACAGCTGCGCGGAGGAATTTTAAGAAACTGTTTTGGAAACTGAATGGATATTTTAGTTATTTACTGTAGATCCTGTCTCTCACATGATAAAGATCATTCTGACCTGTGTACAGGATGCATTCCGGATCTGAAATCCTCTGTTGGGAGTCGGGGTGAGGAGGAGGAGGTGGTGTGTGTGAGAGAGTGTGTGTGTGTGGTTTAAAGTATGGCGAGGAAAGGCCGTGATCAAACTGCACACCAGACTGGTTTTCTGCATGGAATTGATGGAAGCTTTCCTTTGATTCCGTCCTTTCTCTGCTGCGGTCACTTAATGAAGCTGGTTAGTGAGGGAGGATGTTGTGGGAATCAGGGATGGCCCAAGGTTCACCCGCCATGTCTCACTGCTGAAGTTTCCTCACTTGCTGAGTGAGCACTTGCAACATTTTCCAGCGGAGGTGGAAGCTCTGCTAAACCTGCCTAAGAGTCAGTTCATGTGGAAAGACAGCTTGTGCCCCACACTGCCCAAGGAAACGTGTAGGAAGGAACCGCTGCAGCTGCTGGTTTACACCAAAGATGGACGCCAAATGCTGGAGTAACTCAGCGGGACTGGCAGCATCTCTGGAGAGAAGGAATGGGTGACATTTCAGGGCTAGACCCTTCTTCAGACGGAGTGCCCAAGGGAACCCTGACTTGTGACATTACTAAGAAATACAATCCCAATGTCTCTAAAAGGTACAGTTAGACTGTAAGAGCCTTGCCCCTCACTTTATTAACAATGACTTTTAGAGCACAAAATCCCAGTTGATTTAGCACAGGAGGGGGCTCTTCACAAGTATACTGTTGCCATAATGCCTCTGATATCACTTTTTACTTCATTGGCAATAAAACGTGAACCTCTTTATGGCTGTCTTTAACAACATGATGGCTGAACAAGACCCTAGAGATGGAGATTTAATATACCAGCTCGTTCCAAGTTCACTCTGGTCTCTAAATAAACCTGTCATGTTGAGTATATATGGGGAGGAAAAAGGCATGAGGAGTATTTGAAGTGCTAACTACTGCACTGGGAGTGATGAACGGCCAGGGGATGGATAGTGCTGTGACTTACTTTGTGCTTTATGTGGCTGTAGTTTGAATAATACAGTTCTCAGTCGAAACTGGACGGCTGATTTGTGCATTTACCAACATGCATTATCTGCATGTACCATTACCGTGAATGTAATATAATGATTCCCACAAAATGCTGGAGTAACTCAGCAGGACATTCCTTCTCTTCAGAGATGCTGCCTGTGCCGCTGAGTTACTCCAGCATTTAGTAACTATCTTTGGTGTAAAGCAGCATCTGCAGTTCCTTCCTACACAATATAATGCTTCCCCTCAAGATTAGTGTTGGGGGCATGGAATTGTTCAGGGTGAATGTGAAATATTAATTGGACATTCACATCACTGTGGAACACATGTGCTGGGTAATGATTTATTCACAAAATGCTGGAGTAACTCAGCAGGTCAGGCAGCATCTCAGGAGAGAAGGAATGGGCGACGTTTCGGGTCGAGACCCTTCTTCAGACTGATGTCAGGGGGGCGGGACAAAGGAAGGATATAGGTGGAGACAGGAAGATAGAGGGAGAACTGGGAAGGCGGAGGGGAAGAGAGGGACAGAGGAACTATCTAAAGTTGGAGAAGTAATGATGGTGTTTTGCCCATTAAAAATGTGGCTTGTGTTTGACCAACAACCACCCGGTGCATTCATATAGCCCTTTTAACCCCCACAGCTATCGATTTACAATCCAGCGGGATGAATATTGATTTCTCTCACTTTAAGCAACCCTTGTATCCCCTCTCTCTCCGTCCCTCCCCCACCCTAGACGCCATACTAGATTCACTGTCGTCCTGTTCAGCGTCTCCGTTTGTGCCCACTAGTTATCACCTTTTCTATAGCCAACAATGGACCGTTGTGGGCTCCACCGTTCCTTGACCACCGTTGCTGGCTTTGATTTGTTCTTTTCATACCTTTCATTCGTTTGTTCTTTGTACCTTTTCATACCTCTTGCTTCCCTCTCCCCTGACTCTCAGTCTGAAGAAGGGTCTCGACCCGAAACATTACCTAGTTTCAGTTTCAGTTTAGTTTATTGTCATGTGTACCGAGGTACAGTGAAAAGCTTTTGTTGTGTGCTAACCAGGCAGCAGAAAGACAATACATGATTACAATCGAGCCATTCACAGTGTACAGATTTGTTCCTTTTCTCCAGCGATGTTGCCCGACCCGCTGAGTTTCTCCAGCATTTTGTGTCTATCTTCAGTGTAAACCAGCATCTGCAGTTCCTTCCTACACTATAATCCAGGGCTGGTCTATTGTCAAACAAAATTCACAAAGGAGCCATGTGAGGACAGTAAACAAAAACATTTATCAAAAGGCGTTGGCTTTAAACATCATTGGGAAGGCGGTGGGAGAGGCTAAGAGGCTCCCATGCCTCCAGTTCGCCCACCACCACCTCTTGACAAATGTCTGGCCAGTATGGACCAGGGTCGCCAACTTCCTCACTCCCAAATACGGGACAAGGTGACCCGTACGGGACACCATGTGACCTCACCCAGCCAGCGGCCACGTGCTCCTCGCCCGGGCGGTCGCCATTGGTGGAGCGGGAGCACGTGGCCGCTGGCTGGGTGAGGTCACATGGGGCGCGGGGCGGTGACGTCACCCTTTGTCCTTTATTTGGAAGTGAGGAAGTTGGCAACCCTACTAATTCGGGACAAGGGCGGTCCCGTACGGGACAAACTAATTTAGCCCAAAATATCGGATGTCCCGGCTAATACGGGACAGTTGGCAACCCTAGTATGGAGCTTCATTCCAGTTACGCAAAACCAATCAAATTCGGAGTGCAATGTGGGATCCTGCCAATTGTGTAGCTTCTGTTACATGGCCATCTGAGTCCTTGCAAGACCATCACGAGGACATGCAGGGAACACTCTTGTACCTTCATTCCAACAGGTATCTTCACAAAATCTACCCTGGAATTCCATCTTGAACGGGGTAATTGGTAAAATAAGTTTAGTTTAAAAAATAATGTTTTTCACATGAAAGAAGTAAAAGGAATTGTCATTTCACTGACTGATGTTAGACATAAAAAGCTGGTCGAGACCCTTCTTCAGACTCGACATGAAACATCACCCATTTCTCTCCAGCGATGCTGCCTGTCCCTCTGAGTTACTCCAGCATTTTGTGTCTACCTTCGGTTTATACCAGCATCTGCAATTCCTTCCTACACATTTCACAGATGTTGTTGGAGATTGTTTTTCAAAATGCTTTCAGATACTTGCAAGGATAAAGAGTCCATTAGAAGGAACTGCACCAGTTGATGTTAATTCAGTCCTGGTGGAGGTGCTTGCTGCAGCTCTGAGGAGATCATCACCTTGCTCACACTAGTCGGGCTGCCGCCAGAGTGTGATGGCTCTTGCTTTGTGACGTTCCTCTCTGTGACGTGCGGCAAACAAAAGCGGAGCACGGCTGGTCTCCAGGCTGGAGGCCCAAGACTGGGCCAATGCCTCCATTGCAGTTAGCTCACTCTCCAGAACCCAGCTGCTCAATGGTGCTTTTTGTCCGCATCTTTGACCCCACTGTGATGAGCAGCACCTCAGCAGTGTGCTGTCAGCCGCAGGGTTTGATGTTCACATGCTTCACGCCCATGTTCCCGCACTGTGGTAACAAGGAGCTTTGATGCCGACCCCTTGCTGTTCCTCCCCTTGTCTCCTCTTTGAATATTATGGATGAGGTCCAGTGTTTGTTTGTTGGGCTCTGGCAGGATCCACTTTCCCAGCTTCCCTCCGCTCTGCGCTCCGCTTGTCAGCCGGGCCTGCCCTGCCCTTGTTTGATCATGTTGCGATAATGTTTTCAGGTTGGGGCTGGCAGCGAGGTTGGGATCAGGGCCAGGAGGTGTGTTTGTGGCAGGGGATGGGGGTCGGGGCGGTGTGTGCACGGGTTTGCAGAGGCCGCAGAGCACTAATGGAGCTGTGCTCAGAGTCAAAGGCAAATGTGCAGTTAGCAAAAGCAGTGGCATTCTCAGACACCCCCCTTGCTATTGTTGGCCTTGCACATCAACAGAGCACACCCATATTGTGTTGTCACAGAAGCATAAATAAATCACAGTGTCGTGGTCCTTTAAAATATCAACAAATCCCATGGAAAAATAAGCTCCCTATTTAGTACTGGCGTCACTGACTAGACTATTGCAAAGATTTTAACATTTCCATTGAAAGCTATTTTGGGTAATTACATGCCAAAATTTTTAAATAAAAACTATTTCTGAATGTTCTTGTTTTGAACAGTAAAATAACACCCAATATTCAAGTGCCTTTGTGTTCATTTCATGTTTGAATTAATTATAAAACTCTTTTCACTAAAGATGCAAATGTTCTTCAAAAATTTAGCGGTAAACTTTTACGAGTCTGCACCAAAATGTTAAAACTTCAATGGAGTGCCTTTAATATCAATGGAGACCCTGGTATGTCATTGACAGCAGTGTATTATTAGGCTGCATTATAGACTGAATGGGAGGAGATGCACTGCTCCATTGATTGCCAACAAAATGGGTGCCTGATCTCAGTCAGTTTGTGTAAGGGACATGAGGCGCGTTGAACAATAAAAATCAGTTTGACATCAGCTTTACAAATTTCATCAAATGGGTTGGAGTTGATGGTACTTTCTAGAACTTAAAGCACTCTCCTAAAAAATGTCAAATATGTCTGGCCTCCTGCCATTCCCTATGCTGTTTGAAATGGCCAGATACATTTCTGGGGAAACCTCTGTAAATAATAATGACAATACAGATAGATGTGTGTGTGTGTGTGTGTGTGTGTGTGTGTGTGTGTGTGTGTGTGTGTGTGTGTGTGTGTGTGTGTGTGTGTGTGTGTGTGTGTGTGTGTGTGTGTGTGTGTGTGTGTGTCTGTGTACATTTGTGTGTAGGTGTGTAGGAAAGAACTGCAGAACTGCTAAATCGAAGGTCGACACAAAATGCTGGAGTATCTCAGCGGGACAGGCAGCATCTCTGGAAGAGAAGGAATGGGTGATGTTTCGGGTCAAGACCCTTCAGACTCTTGTGTGCATGCGTGCGTACATCAGTGTGTGTGCATGTGTGTGCGTGTGTGTTCATGTGTGTGTGCGTGTGTGTTCATGTGTATGTGTGTGTGTGCATGTATGTGTGTGTGTGTGTGTGTTCATGTGTATGTGTGTGTGCGTGTCCATGTGTATGTGTGTGTGCATGTATGTGTGTGCGTGTGTGTTCATGCGTATGTGCGTGTGTGTGTGCATGTATGTGTGTGCGTGTGTATGTTCATGTGTGTGTGTCCGTGTATGCATGTGTGTGTGTGTTCATGTGTGTGTGTCCGTGTATGCATGTGTGTGTATGTTCATGTGTGTGTGTCCGTGTATGCATGTGTGTGTGTGTTCATGTGTGTGTGTCCGTGTATGCATGTGTGTGTATGTTCATGTGTGTGTGTCCGTGTATGCATGTATGCATGTGTATGTGTGTGCGTGTGCGCGTGTATGCTTCACTGATCTAATAGTGTGGGTGAACAGCTTATTAGCCTAAATTTAAGTCCAACCAGAAAGCATCACAGTCCCTTTGCAAACTGCCAAAAACAAAATGATTCCATATTACCATGTCTACATTAACAGTAATTGCGGCACGTACACAGTTGGGTTAAAATAAATCAGATTAAATTACTGGTGAAGTTTTTGCGAGTTTTACTTTCGTAATAGAAGCTTTTACAGAAATGTGATTTCTCCATAATAAAGCATGCTCACATTTTGTGTGTGCTTTTAGACAACATTTGTGTGGCGGAAGGAACTGCAGATGCAGGTTTAAACTCAAGATAGGCACCTGACAACTTGTGATGGACCCTGCTTGCTCTTGTGCGTTTGAAATTGGACTAATTTGTAATTGGAGGTAGTTTCAGACTTTGTACACAGTTCAGCACCAGGATCTGTCGAACTGTCATGTCACGTTGTGCAATGTGAGGTGGTAGATGAGACAACTGCAAACCAAAATACAATTTCATGAAATGATAACAATTTTGCCTTTCACCAAGGTCAATTTAAAAAATGTGAAGTGGGGCTGGAAGTGAGCAGATCAGTGGACTCCATCAGCAACAATAGCCCACCTCCAGCATCAGTGACTGTGGTTAGGGCACCTTTACTGCATACAAAACATAGCAATGTTCTCCTCAGAAAGACCAACAGGATTTGACCCCAAGCCACGTAAGGAGATGGTGGTGTTCCGCTTTTGAGGCACTTCTTTAAATGGAAATAAAGTAGAAGGTGGAGAGTTTAGTTTAGTTTAGTTTAGTTTGGAGATACAGCGTGGAAACAGGCCCTTCCCCCACCAAGTCCGTCCCGACCAGCGATCCCCGCATATTAACACTATCCTACCACACTAGGGATAATTTACACATACCAAGCCAATTAACTTACAAACCCCTACGACTTTAGAGTGTGGGAGGAAACCGAAGGGCTCGGAGAAAATCCATGTGGTCACGGGCAGAACGTACAAACTCCGTACAGGCAGCATCCGTAGTCGGGATGGAACCCGGGTCTCTGGCGCTGTAAGGCAGCAACTCTACCACTGCGCCACCGTGCCGCCTGCTTTTTTAGTTTTAGGATCACGTTTCAGTGGCCTGGTAGCTTAATTCATGGTCACCTGATTGAGAGATTTAAAGTGTGCGATGTGGAAGACACCAGAATAGGAAGGTTACAGGGTTGGAAGGCAGGAGACAATAAGCGAGTTCGGTATTCTGACTGTACATGCACAGGTCAAAGGTCGTGGGGGCGAAGAATTGTTGCTAGCTCCTCTGCTCCATGTAAACAAATCTTCGTTTCATCCCCTTTTTCCAGTTTTTAGGTAAGAAAATACTGTTTTCAAAACTTAATTTGGTGTATATATGGTTAATTAGTAAAAACGACCATGATTTTGTAGGTCTTTTTGCTTTATGCAGCGTTCATCTCACCAAACATGCCCACATAAAAATCTAAATAACCCTTTTGCAACCAGTCCCCACGTGAGCGAAACCTGCACGAGATCGCCCAGCTATTGGCGGTTGTGCAGTAGAAAGCAGAAAGGAAAAGCAGTACTCTCCCCGACTCTTTAACTTGAGCCGTGGAACCGCGATGAGCTGAGGAAACGGGAGGCAGAAGCTGCCGGCGAAGGTTCACCGGAGAGCGGAGCGCTACCGACCCAGAGCCGGGACAAGGCGAGAGATCGCAGCGCCCCCTCGCAAACAACAAACCCAAGGGAACTTCCCTCCTCGCCACCACCGCTCACCCCGGGGCTTCCGAACAACAACTACAACATTTGTGTTTGTTCTTATTTTGCTGCGTTAGAGGGAGACGGGGCCGGGGAAGAGAGTGGAGGAGCGGCGCTATATACCATGTAGACACCAAATTAATAGTTTTGAAAACAGTATTTTCTTACCTATATAGAGAAAAACTGGAAAAAGTGGATGAAACAAAGGTTTGTTTACATGGAGCAGAGGAGCCAGAGACAATTCTTTGCTCCCATGACCTATGACCTGCGCCTGCTCAGTCGGAATACCGAACTCGCTTATAGAGTGCAGAACATAGTGTTACAGCTGTGGAGAAGTGCAGAAAGAAAAGTGCGAGGGACACAACAAGATAGATTGGAAGATCAGTAAAACACCTTTAGCAAATGAGATATCTTTTCGAGAGTCTGATAACAGCAGGGAAGAAGCTGTTCATTGATTCCTTTTCTCCAGTGATACAGTCTGCCCTGCTGTTACTTCAGCTTTTTGTATGTATCCTCAGCTTAAACTAGCATCTGCAGTTCCTTCCTGCACATTAATCTTGCGGAACAGTTTTTCAAGCTTTTGTATATTCTGCCCAGTGGGAGAAGGGAGAAGAGAGAATCTGAGTGGGCTTGATTATGTTGGCTGCTAGCGTTAGACAGATTCAATGGGGGGGGTGGGGGGGGTAGGCTGGTTTGTGTGATGGGCTGGGCTGTCTCCACAGCTACAACGTCTTGTGGTCTTGGGCTGAGTGGTTGCCACTGAGCCCTCATGCATCCTGATAGGATGCTTCCGTGCTGCAGTGGCAGAAATTGGTAAAAGCCATTGGAAACATGCTGGATTTCCTAAGCCTTCTGAGGCAGTAGAGGTATTGACATGTTTTCTTGTGATTAGATCAGGAAAGGTTATTGGTGATATTTACACCAAGGAACTTGAATCTCAGATCCTTCTGCACAACTTGTGCTATCCTAACAAAATGTACACACACCTTTTGGTGACACAGCGGTAGAGTTGCTCCCTTACAGCGCTTGCAGCGACCAAGAACAGGGTTCGATCCCGACTACGGGTGCTGTCTGTACGGAGTTTGTACGTTCTCTCAAATGGGATGGTCAAGGATGGGGTTAAAGGAAAAGAGAGTAAAGGGGATAGTTAATGACCCCAGAATTAACGGGAAAGAAAGCTCACAAAGGGATCGAAGAGTATGGCCAAGTGTAATAGGGATCGATGTGAAGGGTGAGATGAGTAAGGAATTAAAAGTATTGTATATGAATGCGCAAAGTATAAGAAGTAAAGTAGATGAGCTTGAGGCTCAGTTAGAGGTTGGTAGATATGACATTGTGGGGATTACAGAGACGTGGCTGCAGGAGGATCGGGCCTGAGAACTTAATATTCAGGGTTATACATCCAATAGAAAGGACAGGCAGGTGGGCAGAGGAGGTGGGGTAGCTCTGCTGGTGAGGGATGAAATTCAGTCCCTTGCGAGGGGTGACATAGGGACTGATGAGGTAGAGTCACTGCGGATAGAGTTGAGGAATTGTAAAGGCAAGAAGACACTTATTGGTGTTATCTACAGACCTCCAAATAGTAGCCCGGATGTAGGGTGTAAGATGCAACAGGAGTTAAAACTGGCATGTAACAAAAGTAATGCCACTGTGGTGATGGGGGATTTCAATATGCAGGTAAACTGGGAAAATCAGGTTGGTTCTGGACCCCAAGAAAGAGAGTTTGAAGAATGGCTCCGAGATGGATTCTTAGAGCAGCTTGTAATGGAGCCGACCAGAGAAAAGGCAATTCTGGATTTAGTGTTGTCCAATGAACCAGATTTGATAAGAGAACTCGAGGTAAAGGAGACGCTTGGAGGCAGTGATCATAATATGATTAGTTTTAATCTGCAATTTGAGAAGGAGAAGGTTAAATCGGAAGTGTCAGTGTTGCAGTTGAACAAAGGGGACTATGAAGGCATGAGAGAGGAGCTGGCCAAGGTCGACTGGAAAGGGATCCTAGCAGGAATGACGGTGGAACAGCAATGGCAGGAATTTCTGGGCATAATCCGGAAGATGCAGGATTATTTCATTCCAAAAAGGAAGAAAGATTCTAAGGGGAGTAGGAGGCAACCGTGGCTGACAAGGGAAGTTAGGGATGGAATAAAACTAAAAGAAAAGATGTATAACACAGCAAAGAGTAGCAGGAAGCCAGAGGATTGGGAAACTTTCATAGGACAACAGAAGGTAACAAAACGGGCAATACGGGCTGAAAAGATGAAGTACGAGGAGAAGCTGGCCAAGAATATAAAGATGGACAGTAAAAGCTTCTTTAGGTATGTTAAGAGAAAAAGATTAGCAAAGACAAATGTGGGTCCCTTGAAGGCAGACACGGGTGAAATTAATATGGGTAACAAGGAAATGGCAGAAGAGTTGAACAGGTACTTCGGATCTGTCTTTACTAAGGAAGACACAAATAATCTCCAAGATGTACTGGAGGACAGAGGATCTAGGGGGATAGAGGAACTGAAAGAAATTTTCATTAGGCGAGAAATAGTATTGGGTAGACTGATGGGACTGAAGGTTGATAAATCCCCAGGGCCTGATGATCTGCATCCCAGAGTACTCAGGGAGGTGGCTCTAGAAAAAGTGGATGCATTAGTGATCATTTTCCAATGTTCAATAGATTCAGGATCAGTTCCTGTGGATTGGAGGATAGTTAATGTTATCCCACTTTTCAAGAAAGGAGCGAGAGAGAAAATGGGGAATTACAGACCAGTTAGCCTGACATCGGTGGTGGGAAGTTGCTGGATCAATTATTAAGGAGGTAATAACGGTGCATTTGGATAGCAGTAAAAGGATAAGTCCATTTATTCACAAAATGCTGGAGTAACTCAGCAGGTCAGGCAGCATCTCGGGAGAGAAGGAATGGGTGACGTTTCGGGTCGAGACCCTTCTTCAGACTGATGTCGGGGGTGGGACAAAGGAAGGATATAGGTGGAGACAGGAAGATAGAGGGAGATCTGGGAAGGAGGAGGGGAAGGGAGGGACAGAGGAGCTATCTGAAGTTGGAGAAGTCGACGTTCATACCACCGGGCCGCAAACTGCCCAGGCGAAATATGAGGTGCTGCTCCTCCAATTTCCGGCGGGCTTCACTATGGCACTGGAGGAGGCCCATGACAGAGAGGTCAGACTGGGAATGGGAGGGGGAGTTAAAGTGCTGGGCCACCGGGAGATCAGTTGCGTTAATGCGGACCGAGCGCAGGTGTTCAGCGAAGCGATCGCCGAGCCTGCGCTTGGTTTCGCCGATATAGATAAGTGACAAACCTGTCCCTTTACCTCCCCCCTCAACTCCATCAAAGGACCCAAACATTCTTTCCAGGTGAGACAAAGTTCACCTGCACCTCCTCCAACCTCATCTATTGCATCCGCTGCTCTAATAAAAAAAAAAAGAAAAAAAAATAAAATAAAAAAGTCTTCGACGAAAGGATAAGTCCAAGTCAGCCTGGATTTATGAAAGAGAAATCATGCTTGACTATTCTTCTGGAATTTTTTGAGGATGTGACAAGTAAAATGGATGAAGGGGAGCCAGTGGATGTAATGTATGTAGACTTTCAGAAAGCCTTTGATAAGGTCCCGCACGGGAGATTGGTGAGCAAAATTAGAGCACATGGTATTGGGGGTAGGGTGCTGACATGGATAGAAAATTGGTTGGCAGACAGGAAGCAAAGAGTAGGAGTAAACTGGTCCTTTTCAGAATGGCAGGCAGTGGCGAGTGGAGTGCCGCAAGGCTCGGTGTTGGGGCCGCAACTGTTTACCATATATATTAATGATTTGGAAGAGGGAATTAGAAGCAACACTAGCAAGTTATCGGATGACACAACGCTGGGTGGCAGTGTGAACTGTGAAGAGGATGTTAGGAGGTTGCAGGGTGACCTGGGCAGGTTGAGTGAGTGGGCAGATGCGGTATAATATAGATAAATGTGAGGTTATCCACTTTGGCGGCAAAAACAAGGAGGCGGATTATTATCTCAATGGTGCAGGAAAATAACTGCAATACTGATACAAATCGAAGGTAATTATTTCAATGGTGTCAGGTTAGGTAAGGGGGAGGTGCAGCGAGACCTGGGTGTCCTTGTACACCAGTCACTGAAAGTTGGCGCGCAGGTACAGCAGGCAGTGAGGAAAGCTAATGGAATGTTGGCCATCATAACAAGAGGATTTCAGTATAGAAGTAAGGAGGTTCTTCTGCAGTTGTATAGGGTCTTGGTAAGACCACATCTGGAGTATTGTGTACAGTTTTGGTCTCCTAATTTGAGGTAGGACATCCTTGTAATTGAGGCAGTGCAGCGTAGGTTCACGAGATTGATCCCTGGGATGGTGGGACTGTCATATGCGGAAAGTCTAGGCTTGTATTCACTGGAGTTTAGAAGGATGAGAGGGGATCTTATAGAGACATATAAAATTATAAAAGGACTGGACAAGCTAGATGCAGGAAAAATGTTCCCAATGTTGGGTGAGTCCAGAACCAGATGCCACAGTCTTAGAATAAAGGGGAGGCCATTTAAAACTGAGGTGAGATGAAACTTTTTCACCCAGAGAGTTGTGAATTTGTGGAATTTTCTGCCACAGAGGGCAGTGGAAGCTAAATCACTGGATGAATTTAAGAGAGAGTTAGATAGAGCTCTAGGGGCTAGTGAAATCAAGGGAAATGGAGAGAAGGCAGGCACGTATT
Organism: Rhinoraja longicauda; assembly: GCF_053455715.1. Classification (NCBI taxonomy): domain Eukaryota; kingdom Metazoa; phylum Chordata; class Chondrichthyes; order Rajiformes; family Arhynchobatidae; genus Rhinoraja; species Rhinoraja longicauda. Next base: position 33,652,662 of record NC_135977.1, read on the forward strand.
ATTGATTGTGGACGATCAGCCATGATCACAATGAATCGCGGTGCTGGCTCTAAGGGCCGAATGGCCTCCTCCTGCACCTATTTTCTATGTTTCTATGTTTCTCTCCGTGACCTGCGTGGGTTTTTTCCAAGAACTTTGGTTTCCTCCCACACTCCAGACGTACAGGTTTGTAGGTTAATTGGCTTGGGTTTGTATACTTGGTATAATTGTAAATTGTCCCTAGTGTGTGTAAGATAGTGTTGTGTGGGGATCACTGGTTGGTGTGGACTCGGTGGGCCGAAGGGCCTGTTTCCATGCTGTATCTCTAAACTAAACTAAACTTAATCCTCAGCAAAGGATTCGGTTAATATTGTGGAGCATCTGTTGATGAAATGTTTGTGTGGTCCAGACTTACGAATCAGTGATTTCTGCAGGTGCAATACTGCAGGGCACGTGTTGGTCGGGTTAGGGTAAGAATTGGGAGCAGATGGATAGTAGGGTGCTGAATACTTCAGTGATAGAATGGAGAATCAATTCTTCCATTGGCAGCTTTCCATAGATTATTGGCCTACACGGACTCCTTGAGCACATGTTTACAATTTAAACAAATGGAGATAGTCACAAAGTACTGGAGTATCTCAGCGGGACAGGCAGCATCTCTGGAGAGAAGGAATGGGTGACGTTTCGGGTCGAGACCTTTCTTCAGACGAAACCTCGACCTGAAACGTCACCCATTCCTTTTCTCCAGAGATGCTGCCTGGCCCGCTGAGTTACTCCAGCTTTTTGTGTCTATCTTTGGTTTAAACCAGCATCTGCTGTTCCTTCCTTAAACAAACGGAGGTTACATTAACTGCCCCACCAGTATGTCCGGAAGATTAAAGAGAGGCTGGCTTTCCAGCAGTTGGCTCGGAAGCCATTGAGAGATGACTCACCCAGAGCTTTCTAGTAAACCTGCCCGTTGTTCCTTTGTTCTAGATTTTCCAAACCACTGCTCATATCCCAGTCCACTTCCTTTCCCCAAACTTCCAATTCTATCACTCCAGCCCCCCCGGCCCCCACCTCCCCAGCCACCTGCCCTTCCTTTAAAATGCCCCAGAGCAGGAAGGGATGATCATACGTTCAAAAAACTGTAACTTGTGTGTTGTCATTGTCTCTTGTACTGAACAGCCAATCTGGTTGTAATTCCCAGGATCTGTTTTAGCCATCTCCAATTAAAAGCATGTTTACAAAATGAAAGCCTGGATTTACTCAATCCAGACGCAGGCTAGGCTGCCCATCCCAGCTGGCCCGCCGACTCACAACACAGTCAATCTGCAGTGGCCTTCTGGGATTCCTTGACAATAACGACCTGCCTCCAACTGCTGCTGTCTCCATTTGAATCGTGAGTGTTTCTGCACGTGAGCCTCATTGCAAACCCAGCTTAGTCACTGAGAGAAGGAACTGCAGATGCTGGTTTACACTGAAGATAGACACAAAATGCAGTGTCTCTGGAGAGAAGGAACGGGAGATGTTTCGGGTCGAGACCCTTCTTCAGACTCCGAGGCTGCCTCAAAGGACAAACCGGAGAATTGGTTTTAGTAGCGTGGGGCTGGATGAATGAGCAAGATTTAATGCTGTGTTGTTGCAGTGAGTGCCTGGATCGAACAATCCTCCCCATTGTCTTTGGATGGAGATGATGAAGAATATTGCCCACACTTTGTCACTTCAATCTTCACCGCCACTTTTGACCCTTACCCACCACTTAACACCCTCGCCCAGCACACAGTTCATGCTTGAGAATTGTGTTGAATGGGAGGCAATGGTGAAAGGAGGCAGAAGAGATTGAAAGTGATAAAGTGTGGGGAGTGGAACAATTAGTGTGAGTGTGTGTGTAGGTTTGTGTGAGTGTGTGTCTGACTGTATGTGTTACATTTGCGTGTGTCTGTGTCTACGTAGAGCGAGCATCAGCAAGTAAGAACAGTATTTGCACTGGTGTAGAGCTCACCCTGTTAAATCAAACTCGTTTAGAGATACAGCACGGATACAGGTCCTTCAGCCCACTGAGTCCGTGCCGACCAGCGATCCCTGCACATTAACACTCTCTTACACGCACTAGGGAACATTTACAATTTTACCAAGCCAATCAACCTACAAACCTGTATGTCTTTGGAGAGTGGGTGGAAACTGGAGCACCCAGAGAAAACGCACGCAGGTCACGGGGAGAACGTACAAACTCCGTACACACAGCACCCGTAGTCGGGATGGAAGCCGGGTCTCCGGCGCAGTAAGGCAGCAACTCTACCGCTGCACCACCGTGAAGAACGTCCCGTGGCATTATTCCATGGTTTGAGGGTTCTCTGCCGGAGGAATCAGCACGAACCATCTCTCGTCTAACGGTTCCGATGAGCTTCCCTGGTGAGGTTCCTATCTCCCCCAATAAACTGCAGCCTGCAGGCTACCCCTTCTATGTCATTTTGTGTTGGTCTGAGAACTCTCTCCATTCTCCTGTCAGCCTTCAGAGTAATTTTCAATATTCAGAAATATAATTTATTCATAGTAGAATATGGGACATTGCATCGTTTACATTGCACTTTACCAAAGATATTACATTTGCATACAATGTTTACAATCCGCAGCCTTGTCTTCAACTTTTCATTCAAAAAGCTCCTGTCAGCAACTGATTGGCAGCAAATTGTCATCAGCAGCTCCAGTGTAACTCACTCTCACATGAATGGCAGAGTTAATATGTAGGAAGGAACTGCAGGTGCTGGTTTAAACCGAAGATAGACACAGAAAGCTGGAGTAACCCAACCGGACAGGCAGCATCTCTGGAGAGAAGGAAAGGGTGACGTGTCGGGTCGCGACCTTTCTTCAGACTTATTGACTTATTGACTCTGGCCCAGATTATTTTTTACACAAAACCCAATTAGAATGCCCAGGACAATTGGCTGAAATGCCTCTGCAGTGCTCCAAAAGCAAGTCAGCTTCGAGATAGACACAAAATGCTGGAGTACCTCAGCGGATCACACAGCATCTCTGCAAAAAGGAATAGGTGACGTTTCGGGTCGAGAGAAGGGTGTCTACCCGAGACGTCACCTATTCCTTTTCTGCAGAGATGCTGCCTGACCCGTTGAGTTACTCCAGCTGTCTGTGTCTATCTTTGGTTTAAACCAGCGCCTGCAGTTCCTTCCTACAATGCTCGGCTTCCACGTGACAATCATGCTGAGGTGGCAAGGATGGAACGTGAGCAGACTTTGCAGAGTTTCATGGAGTCATACAGTATGGAAACTGGCCCTTTGGCCCATCGTTTCTATGCCGGCCAGCAAGTACTCATCTGCACTGAATGAAAATCACAAGAAGTGTAAAGGCTGGAAATTAAAAATAAAATATGCTGGCAAGCCTCGATAGGTCAGGCAACATCTGTGGAGAGAGAAGCACAGTTAATGTTCCAGTTCCCTGACCCTCACAGTTATTCAGTGGAACATCCACACAATCACTGTTAATTGGTTGAAAACTTGGAGCAGATGTTTATGGGAAAAGCACTCGTGGGAAGCTTTTAAAAGAGAGTTAGCAAGAGTTCATGGTGAGCATGTCCTCATAAGGGTGAAAGGCAAATTTGTAAAAAGCAAAGGCAAAGATGGCAGGATTAGGGGGCCTTGAATTACAAATGTTATCACCCGTTCCTTCTCTCCAGAGATGCTGCCTGTCCCGCTGCGTTACTCCAGCATTCCAGAGTTACTCTAACATTCTCTGAAAGTTATTGGAGGTTTAATCAGGGATAAAAAAAAGAAGCATGTGACAAGTTTAGACAGCTACAATTAAGCAAATTCCTGAGCTATATAAAGGGTGTCAGGAGAGTACTTAAGAGAAAGGAATTAAGAGGGCAAGAACAGATCATGAAATATCCTTGGCAGGTAAGATTAAGGATAAACATGTCTTTCTATAAATATCTTTGGATCTGAAGAGGAGACAGGAAAGATTGGATCTCTGTAGAAATGTGTGTGGAGCCAGGGGCTGGGGGCAAGGTCCTCAATGAATATATCGTGTCTGTATTCACCAAGGAGAAGGACAGGAAGATTAGTGAGTTCAGGCAGGGATATGGTGATAATCTGGAAAAAGTCAGTATTAAAAAGATGGAATTTATTGATATCTTGTAATGAATGAAGGTGGCTAAATCCTGAGGGCTGGACGAATATAACTCAAGATACAACAGGGAAGAGAGGAGGTCATATCTCCAACCCTGATAAACATTCTTTTCATTTTCGTTAACCACAGCTGAGGTACCAGAAAACTGGAGAATAGCCACAAAATGCCGGAGTAACTCAGCAGGTCGGGCAGCATCTCTGGAGGAAGGTTATCGATTCGAAACGTCACCTATTCCTTTTCTCCAGAGATGCCGCCTGACCCGTTGAGATACTCCAGCATTTTGTATCTGTCTTCGGTGCAAACCAGTATCTGCAGTTTAGTTTAATTTAGTTTAGAGATACACCGCGGAAACAGGCCCTTCGGCCCACCAAGTCCGCACTGACCAACGATGCCCGTCCACTAACACTATCCTACACACACTAGGGACAATTTCACATATACACCAAGCCAATTAACCTACATACCTGTACGTCTTTGGAGTGTGGGAGGAAAATGAAGATCTCGTAGAAAGCCCACTCAGGTCACGGGGAGAACGTACAAACTCCGTACAGACAGCACCCGTAGTCGGGATGGAACCCAGGTCTCCGGCGCTGCATTTGCTGTAAGGCAGCAACTCTACCGTTGCGCCACCGTTCCTTCCTACACAACTGGAGAATACTTGCTGTTTACCCTTCATTTAAGAAAGGCAGTAGGGATAGGCCTTACATCAATGATTGGGAAATTAATGGAGATCCGTCTTCGATCTTAACCTCAAGTACTGTCCGCGTGGAGTTTTCCCTGTTCTCCTGTGACCGGGTGAGTTTCCTTTGGGTGATCTGACTTCCTCCCACATCCCAAAGATATGTGGTTTGCAAGTTAATTGACCTCTGTAAAATTGTGTCTAATGTGTTGGAAGTAGGTGAGAAAGTGTGATAATATACAACTAGTGTGAATAGGTGATCAATGGATGACATTGACTCAGTGGGCTGAAGATGCTGTTTCTGTGCTATATCTCTAAACTAACAGGGACAGGATTTATGTACATTTGGAAAGCCAGGATGTGATCAGGGATAGTTGGCATGGGTTTGTGTGGGAAAATCCTGGCCCATTAAGTTGATTGAGTTTCTTTGAGAAAGTGATCAAGTAATTGATGATTGATGATGAAGTTGATAATGATGTCTATGTGGATTTTGGTAAGGTTGTCCATGGCAGCCTGGTCCAGAATGTTAATGAACATTGGAGGTAGACACAAAATGATGGAGTAACTCAGCGGGACAGGCAGCATCTCTGGATAAGAAAGAATGGGTGAAGACCCTTCTTCAGACATGGGATCCAAGGTGAGCTGGTGAATTGGATCTAAAATAGTCTTGGTGAAAGGGATCATAGTGTAGGAAGGATGTTTCTGTGGTTGGAGTATCAAGAGGGGAGGGATGAGAGGAAGGAATTTCGAAAGGGATCTGAGGGGTACTTTTCTAATAATTGAGAATGGTTGATATGTGGAATGTACTGCCAGAGGAGATGCATTTAGACAAACACTTCAATAGTCAAAGTATAGATGGGCAAATGAGATTAGAGTAGATGGGAAAACGGATTGCATGGACGATGGGCCGAAGAGCCCTTTCCTGTGCTGTCCAATACTATTACTGTGACACTGATTATGACTTAAATCTTTGTGACAAGAGAAATTCATGTAAGTGTGATAGAGGAATAGAGTAATCACCTTGTAAACAATAGGATATCTCCATTGAAAAAAACTCATCTCATAAAATATTTAAATATTTTCATGAACTTTAAAAACTTTAAATCTATTTCTATTGAATATTGTTGCCTGGTTTTCTGTATGGTTGTGGACTGGCTGAAGAAGGGTCTCAACCCGAAATGTCACCTATTCCTTTTTTCCAGAGATACTGTCTGTCCCGCTGAGTTACTCCAGCCATTTGTGTCTATCTTCGGTCTAAACCAGCATCTGCCATTCCTTCCTTCACTGTTAAAAGGGACGTTTCCCATAACTCCAGTTTCTCCAGGAGTTACCGTCATCAAACGCGTTATTAAACAATAAGAATAGTCCCCGTGGGGCTCTCTTGTTACCATATCAAAGGACTGGCATCAATGTAAATGCTTCTTTGATGATATAATGTATCTGAGTAGCCATGCAGGAGATCTGAAAGGCACAGGGATGAATAGAGGAGGCAGTGCCTCAAACAATTGAAGCTAAGTTTACAGTAGATAACATGGTTGACTTCCTGAAGCAGCCTGTAGTGCAGCAGCATCCCCTGTTGCTGTGGGAATCTTGCCTTGTTTGCATTGTGCATTGAAGCAAACTGAGCACACAAGTTGGTGTCACCTACAGCCTTAAAGCTGCAGTGCCTACCTCACTTCCACTAGTCCTCGTGCACCCTGAGGGCCAGGAGTCGACCTTAAGTTCAGTTTAGTTTATTGTCACGTGTGCCGAGGTACAGTGAAAAGTTTTTGTTGCGTGCTAACCAGACAGTGGAAAGACAATACATGATTACAATCGAGCCATTCACAGAGTATGGATACATGATGAGGGAATAATGTTCAGTGCAAGGTAAAGCCAGCAAAGTGCGATCAAGGATAGTCCGAGGGTCAACAATGAGGTAGATAGTAGTTCAGCACTGCTCTCTGGTTGTGGTAGGATGGGTCAATTGCCTGATAACAGCTGGGAAGAGACTGTCCCTGAATCTGGAGGTGAGCAGCGGGCTTCCTCACGAGATGGGCCGATCTTCATCTTGGAACCAGGGGCCAGAACTATTACATTTGATATTGTTCATTATCTCCACATAGTGTCTGATTCTTCTTGCAAAAAAGTAATTGCTAAATGAACTGAGCAGATAAAGCAGCATCTGTGGAGGGAAATGGACAGTCAACGTTTCGGGTCCAGACTATTCATCTGGACACACATCACTATTCCGAGGATCACAGACAAATGCCCAGATTTATTTTGAATGTGGGTGAATTGCTTGGAGTTTTGTTGGCAAGAACATGAATTATCTCGTTAATAATTATCTTGTTGCTGTTATCTAGTTGTGGGATCGTGATGTGTAGGATATCCAGAAATACATTCCTCACCTTACATTTCTTCACCAAACTTCCTCCCTGAAGCCCCATGCCTCCATTGTCAAAGCCACCCACACTGGGGAGTGTTGTCGAGCAGAAAGATCTCGGAGTACAGGTACATAGTTCCTTGACAGAGGCATCACAGGTAGATAGGGTGGTGGAGAAAGCTTTCAGTATATTGCCCTCCAACAGTCAGGGTATTGAGTTAGGATGTTATGTTGCAGTTGTACAAAACATTGGCGTGGCACACATTTGGAGTATGGTGTTCAGTTTTGGTCACCCTGTTATAGGAAGGATGTTGATTCGCTTGAAAGAGTGCAAAGAAGATTTGCGAGGATGTTGCCAGGACTGGAGGGCCTGAGCTATAGGAAGAGGTCGGGTAGGCTGGAATTGTACAAACTCATAAGGGAAATAGATAGGGTGAATGTACAGAGTCTTTTGTCCAGAGCAGGGGAATTGAGAACTAGTGGCATAGGTTTAAGATGAAAAGGAAAAGATTTTACATGGAACCCGAGGGGATCTTTTTCTCAGAGAGGGTGGTGTTGGCCGGCCGGTATGGGCAAGTTGGGCCGAAGGGCCTGTTTCCACACTCTATCATCTATGACTCTGTAAGCGGTCACAATGATTAAGCTGGCTGGGTTCCTGAGGAATGTATCATCTTCTACACGTCACAGTTGAACTCCTGGATAAGTGGGTATTGGAATGAATCTGGCTGCCTGTGGAATGTTGTAATGCATGCAAGGATTTGCAGAACTTGCGTGTGTGATGAGCACATAATTAATTGCGTGTTTCCTTGTGCCAGCAAATTCACGAGTTAAGGCGAGGTAAATAGATGAGTTGCGTAAATATTCTTACTTGCAAATGAAGCGTGGTCTTGGATGGAGGAGATAACTTGACATTGCAAATTCAATCAATTGTTTCCTCAATGTTATTTGTCATATTTGACTGACGGCACCAGTAACCCGGGTGTGATCCTCACCCTCAGCGCAGTCTGTGGGGAATGTGTGGAAAGGAACTGCAGATGCGGGTTGACTGCGTAGATAAACACAGAAAGCCGGAGTAACAGGCAGCATCTCTGGAGAGAAGGAATGGATAGAAGGAGGGTCGCTTATTCCTTTTCTGCAGAGATGCTGTCTGACCCGCTGAGTGACTCCAGCTTTTTGTGTCTCATGCAAGGTCTTCTACAGTTTTAGGTCGTGGGAGTGATGTGGTGAGGGAGTGATTAGTTCGTGAGGAGGTGGGGCCCATCTGTCGTTAAAATGTCGCCTCTGTGAGCTTCCAGTGAACAGATTGATGAATGAACACAGGACGCAGATGCTCCTTCTCTGAGCATTCATGGTCTAGAGATTCCCTGGAGTCACTGGAGATCTTACATTTCTTCAAGGATGCTTTGTGCACATCCTTGAATCTACGAGTGGTCTCTTTCCATGGCAGAAGCTCAGGGTAGAGTTTCAGAAGACTTGTGATGGCAATGCAAGTAATGTGGCTTGTGCAATGTTATTGATCAAATGTAACAATGAAGTCAGTCGTTACAGGGGCTCATGATCAGGGCGAGTGCTCTGATGTTGTTTTGATTGTCCTTGAATGAGATTTTGCAGAGAGAGTGGATATTTTTTCCAGTGCAGTCATTTGCACAGTGCACCACCCTACATTGGAGATCACTGTAGAGTTTGGTAACGGCAGATCTGCTCCAAACAATAACATGATCAAGAAGAAGGGTCTCAACCAGAAACGTCACCCATTCCTTCTCTCCCGAGATGCTGCCTGACCTGCTGAGTTACTCCAGCATTTTGTGAATAAATACCTTCGATTTGTACCAGCATCTGCAGTTATTTTCTTAAGCTAAAGCTTCAAGATCTTTCATCAGTACTGATGCCACATCCTTCATGTCCTTGGTTTAAGATAGACCCCAAACTGCTGAGTAACCCAGCGGGCCAGGCAGCATCACTGGGGAGAAGGAATGGCTGACTTTTTGGTTCGAGACCCTTCTTCAGACTTTAGTTTAGTTTAGAGATACAGCGCGGAAACAGCCCCTTCGGCCCACCGAGTCCACGCCGCCCAGCGATCCCCACACATTAACACTATCCTACACACACTGGGGACAATTTACATTTATACTTAGCCAATTAACCTTCAAACCTGCACGTCTTTGGAGTGTGGGAGGAAACCAATGATCTCGAAGAAAACCCACGCGGTCACGGGGAGAACGTACAAACTCCGTACAGACGGCAGTCGGGATCAAACCTGGGTCTCTGGCACTGAAAGACAGCAACTCTACCACTGTACCACTGTATCACTGTGCCACTCTACCACTGTACCACTGTGCCACTCTACCACTGTGCCACTGTACCACTGTGCCACTGTACCACTGTATCACTGTGCCACTCTACCACTGTGCCACTCTACCACTGTGCCACTCTACCACTGTACCACTGTGCCACTGTACCACTCTACCACTGTGCCACTGTACCATTGTGCCACTCTACTACTGTACCACTCTACCACTGTGCCACTGTACCACTGTGCCACTCTACTACTGTACCACTCTACCACTGTGCCACTCTACCACTGTGCCACTGTGCCACTGTACCACTCTACCACTGTGCCACTGTACCACTGTGCCACTCTACTACTGTACCACTCTACCACTGTGCCACTCTACTACTCTACCACTGTACCACTGTGCCACTGTGCCACTGTACCACTCTACCACTGTGCAACTGTGCCACTGTGCCACTGTGCCACTCTACTACTGTACCACTCTACCACTGTGCCACTGTGCCACTCTACTACTGTACCACTCTACCACTGTGCCACTGTGCCACTCTACTACTGTACCACTGTGCCACTGTACCACTGTGCCACTCTACTACTGTACCACTCTACCACTGTGCCACTGTGCCACTCTACCACTGTGCCACTGTACCACTGTGCCACTGTGCCACTCTACTACTGTACCACTCTACCACTGTACCACTGTGCCACTGTACCACTGTACCACTGTGCCACTGTACCACTGTACCACTGTGCCACTGTACCACTGTACCACTGTACCACTGTACCACTCTACCACTGTACCACTGTACCACTGTGCCACTCTACCACTGTACCACTGTACCACTGTGCCACTGTACCACTGTGCCACTGTACCACTGTGCCACTGTACCACTGTGCCACTGTGCCACTCTACCACTGTGCCACTGTGCCACTCTACCACTGTGCCACTGTACCACTGTGCCACTGTGCCACTGTGCCACTCTACCACTGTGCCGCTCTTGGCTTAAAAGGTTCTAAAGCCAATGAAATATTTTTGATTTTAGTCAATGATAATTTCAGTGAGTTAGCTGTCAATTTGTGCATACCAGGGCCAGGCAACCTACAGCATAATAATGGTTTAATAATCTATGAGATGATGTTAGTGAGTGACAAGTAGTGACCTGGTGAATGAATTGTTCTTCATTGTTGAGTTGAGGTGAGATCTTTCAGGTCCACATGAGAAGGTTCATTGTGTTTTTTTGAAAAATGCCACCCTGCAGAATGAACCATTCCCTGCAGTAGATAGACACAGAGTGCTGGAGCAACTCAGCGGGACAGGCAGCATCCCTGGAGAGAAGGAATGGGTGACGTTTTGGGTTCAGACCCTTCTTCAGACAGTGTGTAGTTGAGCAAGACTGCAGGGCTTTGCAATGGCACATGAACCCTAGAATGTAACACGGAGCGAGCGTGCTAGATATCTGCTACCCGGACACCAACGCAGATTATAATGGCCATGCAGCAAAATATTAAAAGTATCAAACTCCGCAGCATGTTTAAAAAGGCATTGTATTTTGGAAACAGTATGAGGACGTTAGACAAGATTGTGATAACAAAGATAGACACAAAAAGCTGGAGTAACTCAGCGGGTCAGACAGCATCTCTAGAGACCCTTCTTCAGACTCAGCTTTTTGCATCTATCTTCAGTTTAAACCAGCATCTGCAGCTCCTTCCTGCACATTGCGATATTAATGTCCTCCTTTACCCTCCCCTGTTCCTTGTTTAGCTGTACGAGCCGTTCCTGGTTTAATATAAATGCCTCGAAATCCTTTCAGTGTTAAATGCCCAGCAAAATAGCTACCCAGATGCCTGCTTCACCATCTGGCAGCTTAAAGTGAACGCCCTTTCTGGGTCACTTTTGAAGTGGTATAATGAAGTTGAGCGTGGTCGTATTACAAGGCTCGGGAGGGTGGGGGTGGCTTGTGGAGGTTGACTTTTTTTTTAAGAAGAAGAAAGTTGGTGCATTGGTGCAATCCATCTAAACAAGACTGCTTTTGTTTCACCTCCTTTATTTAGTTCACAGATCCTCCTGCCAAACAAGTGCTTTCATCTTAGTTCAAAATAAAATCTATCATTGGCGAAAGTACAAGAAGTGGACAACGACCTTGCTTTGTGCGTGGGCTGCAACTGCTGGCCTGGGAGCACTTCAATCGAAGGGACAGCGGTTGCTCTCATTGTAGTGGCTTATTTCAAAATAATCTAAGCTTTGGCACACACGCTGAGTGTTAAACATGTATACAGAGCTCTTTGCTGTGGGTACAGAAGAAACATTTTACTTCTACAGACTCTTTCCAGTCAAGTATCAAAGGCATGCTTTGCTTTAGGACAGGGGCGGCTGGATGAGAATGGGGGCCAGTGGGCTGCAGATCGGGGCAATACTGGCATGTGCAGGAACCGTTGCAGCTGCTGTCTGAAAAACTCCGAAAAGCCGCATTAAATTGAACTGCTAACTTGCAAAATGATAGATAGACGCAAAGTGCTGGAGTAGCTCAGCGGGTCAGGCAGCATCCCTGAAGAAAAGGAACTTGGGACGTTTCGGGTCGAGACCCTTCTTCAGACAAATTGGCAGCGAGCTTGGAGTTTGGGTGCTACACGAGGGTCTCACATTTGTAAGCTCTCCTGAAATTTATACAATATCCACAAATGTGGGAAAATGTGACCGACACTGTCTGTTGTTTGTATTGTCCTGCCAACCAATTAGTTCATGGCAAATTTAAAACATCAGAGTTCAAGCATTCACCAACGACCAACGAGCTCAGTAACTATTTCTCCAAAGCTCCTGGCAAGGCATGTGGCATTTTATGTCCCGACTCCCACTGTTTATACTGCAGTCATTTAGCCCAGAGGCATCATATTCATAACATGGGGAGAGATGCATGCAGGTCTAATCTGACTTCACAGCGGGTCTTTGATCTTCCAACGTATCTCCTGGCTGCTGAAGAGTGGTGAACGTGCAAGTCCCCATGCAGAGCCCGCATGGGCTCACTATCACCGTGCGCAATGGCCAGCTGGAAGGGACTGAGCATGGTTAAATATCGCCCATGGACTGCGCATGGTTAAATATCGCCCATGGACTGTGCATGGTTAAATATCGCCCATGGACTGTGCATGGTTAAATATCGCCCATGGACTGTGCATGGTTAAATATCGCCCATGGACTGTGCATGGTTAAATATCGCTCATGGACTGTGCATGGTTAAATATCGCCCATGGACTGCGCATGGTTAAATATCGCCCATGGACTGCGCACGGTTAAATATCGCCCATGGACTGTGCATGGTTAAATATCGCCCATGGACTGTGCACGGTTAAATATCACCCACAGTTGACCATCCTTCCTATTGCTGGCAAGCAAAGATACTAGAGGAGCAAGATAGACCACTCCACCCTAAAAAACGTAGTACGTCACGGCGCCATTTTAGTCGGCAGAAACTTGCAGAAACATTTAAAAAGAAAAATAACAAAAATCTGTGAGTTGATAGATGAGATATATTCTGCATTTTAATGCTATCATCACACATACTGTTCCCCCAAAACACTGATTACACTGCGAGAGGCAGAGCGAACGGTGGGTTTTGCTTACTAAAATGGTGGATGTTACTCTCCGTTGCGTACTACACTTCAGTATAGGCGATTTCAATGGAGTGGTCCATCTTGCTCCTCTAGTTTTGCTTGCAAGTCATTGGAAGAGTAGAGGCTGGATTTTTCCTGTGCCCGTTAGTGAATAGCAGTCACCCCATGCAGTTCTTCTTCTTCTTGCGTTTGAGGCAGCAGAAGTTATGTAAAGTCCTCCAGGCGCTGTAGCCAGTGCAATGTGCTGTTGTCGAGGGCCGTCAGGTCTACCCCTCCACCAGGGGGACGGAGGACAGTGCAGTCGGACATGCCGTGCTGCGCTGTTTGCTGGTCTGCTCCACACACGCAGGCTGCTGATGAACGCAACCCCCAACGATGCACGTTGGCGTTGAACCGGCCGACTCCTGTGTGGAGCCGGTTCAGGGCGACCCACTCTTTGCGGGGCGTGTCCGAGCCGGGTGGGGCTGTGGTGTTCGGTGCGACAGTGAATTGAGGAGGTGGCGATGTCTGTTCCCAGCTGGTTCTCCATGCTCCTAATATGTTGAAACCGGAGCCACAGAGGGTCGCTGCATGACGGGAGAAAGGGTGACGAGATGACTGGTGTTGAGGTCCCAGTTGCTGTGAATCCTGGGCGAGGTGGTGCAAAGGATGTTTGGTGTCCGATGGGGCCTTGCACACCAGCCAATTGAACAATTTATTCATTTAATAAACAGGAGCCTCAGTAGCGTGTGGAAGAACCATACACAGCCACAACAGCCTGGCACCTCCTCCTCATGTTGGTCACCAGCCTGGTCACACACTGTTGTGGGATGGCATCCCATTCTTCAACCAGCATTTGTCGCAAGTCAGCCAACGTGGTTGTGTTGGTCACTCTGGCACGAACAGCACGCCCAAGCTGATCCCACAAGTGTTCAATGGGGTTGAGGTCAGGACTGCTGGCAGGCCATTCCATCCTCTCCACTCCCAAATTCTGGAGATAGTCTCTGAGAAACCCTGCTCTGTGGGGGCGAGCATTGTCATCTTGGAGGATAGAGTTCGGTCCCAGACTGTGGAGATATGGGATTGCCACTGGTTGCAGAATCTCATCTCGATATCTCTGTGCATTGAGATTGCCTCCAATGATGACAAGCCTCGTTTTTCCAGTGAAGGAGATGCCGCCCCACACCATCACACTGCCTCCACCAAAAGATGTTACTCTATCGGTGCAGCAATCAGCATAGCGTTCTCCGCGTCTTCTCCACAATTTGACCCTATGATCCAACTGCCGTAGCTAGAATCTGGACTCATCGCTGAACATAACGTTCCTCCACATGTTCAGGTTCCAGTGCACGTGTTGCCGACACCAGCGCAAACGGGCCTGACGGAGAAGGGCAGTCATGGCAGGCCTCCTGGTAGCCCTATGAGACCGGAGATCGGCTGCGTGCAGTCTGTCCGAATTGTCTGGGCAGAGAGCCGTCGGCCATATCGTCCTGCAAACCTTGACTGCAAATCTGTAGAAGACAGCCTACGGTTCCTAAGTGCTGACAGGGTGAGGAAACGGTCTTCTTCGGGTGTCGTCTTCTTGGGACGCCCACTTCGCGGCCTGTCTCTGACATCCCCCATTATATGGAACTTGGCCTTCACTTTGGAGATGTTACTAGGGCTCACTCCAAATAATGCCGCAACTTGGTTTTGCGGAACACCAGCTTGAAGTTGCCCTATCGCACGGGCCCTATCCAGATCAGTCAAACGTGGCATGCCGATTCTTGGAGCAGACCACTGTAGCAGGGCCCATGCTCACAGATGCTGCCAATCAGGTGCCAATCAGGCACCTGATTGTCAGCACCTGCGGGTACCAGAAGCTCAAAACAAGAGTCAATAGCAACAGCAGAATAAGCTGTTTGGCATTGGCAGAGAAGATTTGGCAAATTTTTCATGGGCGCAACCCATATACTCAGCTCTGCTGCTCATCCCACAAATGCATGTTCCTTACAAATGTGGCACCATTTAAAAGGGAAATAAACAGGCTTTCCAACGGTATAAGATTTATTACCAAGAAGCATTGTTACAACAAAGAAATAATCTATCAAACACAAATTTCCTTACTTTTTGTGCTATGTTTAGGTGGAGACAGGAAGATAGAGGGAAGGAGGAGGGGAAGAGAGGGACAGAGGAACTATCTAAAGTTGGAACTATCTAAAGTTAGATAGTTCCTCTGTCCCTCTCTTCCTCTCCTCCTTCCCAGATCTCCCTCTATCTTCCTGTTTCCACCTATATCCTTTGTCCCGCCCCCCTGACATCAGGCTGAAGAAGGGTCTCGACCCGAAACGTCACCCATTCCTTCTCTCCCGAGATGCTGCCTGACCTGCTGAGTTACTCCAGCATTTTGTGAATAAATACCTTCGATTTGTACCAGCATCTGCAGTTATTTTCTTATACTAGCCTATGAGTGAAGAACTCTCTGCGAAGCTTGGCGGGTGCGACGAAGATGCGGTTCTTCATTAATAGCAACCTGACCATCGCAGTGGAAGTGAGCTTGGCCACACTATGGTGCAGTCCCCAACACTCCACTTTAAAACTCCGATGAATCTTCTAATGAATATCAGTTTTTGCCCGAGTGGATAACCTTCCTCAATAGAAAGAGCAAATCAAAGCAGCATTTAAGGTTAGGTTGGCATTATGGATGGCTCTCAGCGTAGGCACAAGAAAGCAAAGGTGCAAAGCCCACCCTACAAATGTTCTTATTCAGGCCATTCCTTTGATGTAGGTGAGCATTTAATAAGCATTCACTTCCAATTACAATGACATTGTGATGTTAGGCTGATGTCTCCATTATAACTATTTATAATGAACAGCGATTACTGCACTGGCTTGATGAGGTACAGGTTTCTTGGAGACCTGTCTTAGATGGGCACCACCACATTTTTTGAAAGCTATTTTTAACCTGTCACTTATGTAGAAGAGAAGTGTGGATAAAATTAAACCAACAGCAGCTGCCAGACTTAACTGACCATTGCACGTCTTTTAACCTGAAGTACGCCCTGGGTCTTTTGGCAGCTGTCCCTCCAGCTGCTCAGGCTCTGAGCTGTAGAACTCCCTCCCCAAATCTGTTTACTTCTTAGAACCCATCTTGAGCACATTTTGAGTCACCTGCTACATCATCTCATGTGGCATGGGGTTAGATTTTGTTTGATAATGCTCCCTTAAATCACTGCGGGATAATTTATGGATTAAAGATGCTCTTATAAAGAGATGCTGTTGTTTCAATAATAATATAGTTTGGCTACATTTATTTAGTTTAGCTTAGTGTAGAGATACAGCTTGAAAACAGGCCCTTCAGCCCATTGAGTCAACACCGACCATTGTTTACCTGGGCATGAGCTCTATGTCGAGGGGTAATTTACAGAAGCCAATAAATCTACAAATGTGCACATCTTTGGAGTGTGGGAGGAAACTGGAGCACCCAGAGAAAACCCACGTGGTCTCAGGGAAAACGTATAAACTCCGCACAGACAGCACTTGTGGTTAGGATCGAACCTGGCACTCTGGTGCTATGAGGGGCCACTGTGTTGCTCAATGTTTATGTTGAAGCAACTTGTCCAAGACAATTAATCAAATTGTTTCCCATTATGGGTATATAAGAGTCTTCAGATGCTGGAATCTTGAGCAAAAAAACAAGGGGAATTCAGAGGGTGAGGTGGGATATGGAAGATGATCTTGGGTTGGGACCTTTTATGAGCCTGAAGATGTCAGAATCAGAATCAGAATCAGAATCAGAATGGCCTTTATTGTCGTCCAAAATAACCCCAAGTCTTTTGAACGAAATTCCGTTACCCACAGTCCAACAATAAGAGCAATAAAAATAAGCAATAACACACACAATCACAAACCAACACAAAACAAAAAAAAAGAAACATCCATCACAGTGAGTCTCCTCCAGTCACCTCCTCACTGTGATGGAAGGCCAGAATGTCTTTTCTCTCCCCCTGCCGTCTTCTCCCGCGGTCAGGCTGTTGAACTTGCCACGTCGGGGCGGTCGTGGCTCCCGACATTGAAGCCCCCACCGGGCGGAGAAAATCCCGCGGCCTATTTCAGGCCGCGCCGGACGGGGAATGGCCCACAACGGGCCGACCCAAGCCCCATGATCTGGGGCGGGCGAAGACGCTGCCGCTGCCGGAGCTCCCGATGTCGGCCCCCACCCAGGGGCTGCGAGCTTCCGATATCCATGCGGCCCGCGGCCGAAGCCTCCGGAGCCTCCGATGGCGAGTCGCGGCCGCTCTCGCAGCGCCACCACAGCCTCCGAAGGCAGCCAGCTCCGTCCGCAGATGGTAAGTCCGGTCCGCGGGCTCTGCGGTGGAGGTCCCAGGAACCCAGGTGGAGGCCACCAGCTCCAGGTGTTTGGCCGATGGTAGGCCGCAGCGGGAACGGAGACACCACCCAGAAACAAAAGGTCGGGTCTCCGTTCGGAAGAGACAATTTTACAGTCCGTCCCCCCCACACATAGTACACAACCACAAAAAAACCTCTACATGACATCTAAATACTACAATTAAGACAAAAAACAACAAAAAACACAAAAGAGGAACGGACTGCGGGTGAACCGCTGCTGCTGCCTGCGCTGCTCCGCCACTCATGTCGAAATGTTGAAACAAACAATTGTAGATGCTGGTTAGATTGGTCAAACCCATCCTATTTCACCAGAGATGCTGTCTGACATGCTGAGTTGCTCCAGCACTTTGTGTCTATCTTTGACCCAAAATAACATCTGTCCATTTCCCTCCACTGATGCTGCCTGACTTGCAGAGTTCCTCCAGAAGTTAATTATAAGATGTGGATGTAATTGGTTAATTGAACTACTTACTCTTGAAGATGTTTTAATAAGCCACCTTGACCTGGAACAATGTTTCCAGTGAAGGTTTCCTCATGGTATGTTGGGTAGGGATTGTTCGGAATGAAATCCAGTGAAGATGAAGGCACAGAGATATATTTCCTTGTATGTGTGTGTGTGCATATGTGCACGCGTATCTATAAAACATGCATATGAGGATTCAACTTCCTCCTCCTTAGAGTGATTCCTGGTGAGGTGAGGTGATCACTGCAGAAGATGTTGAGGGTTATGAATGGTGTGAGGAGTTGGTTTCAAAAATTGGACAATTATCAACTTGTTCCTTCATTTGATTTTGATTTGGGGGGGGGGGAGGGGAGTCAGTCTACCCCATGACAGAAGGGGAAGGAGTTGTACAGTTTGATAGCCATGGGGAAGAAGGATCTCCTGTGGCGTTCTATACTGCATCTTGGTGGGACCAGTCTGTTGCTGAAGGTGCTCCTCAGGTTGACCAGTGTGTCATGGAGGGGCTGAGCTGTATTGTCCAGGATGCTCCGCAGTTTGAGGAGCATCCTCCCCTCCAAGGCCACCTCCAGTGAATCTAATCTGTGCCACCATGCGATCCATATTCCCCCATTCCCTGCATTTCGTGTTTCTATGCTGTATGCCTGCCTCTATATCACTCAGTGACTCTATGTCTTTGTAATATTGCAATTATTTGTTCCTTATTTTATTCATGTTACCTCCATCCCACCAAAACCTTAGTTTCTCTGACACCATCGGGTTATGGATGGTAGGTTACGGGCCTGGTGTCTGTGGTTGTCAGAAGCCTGCACGTACTGCCTGTGTATGGCTGTGCAGTGCAATGGATCCTGTGGGTCTGGAGCTGAGGGACTACATGACTTTCCGATCTGAACTACATCCAACAGTGTCCAGAGCCCCTTCCCCGAGGCAGCCATCCTCCCCCCTCTGTAGAATATCATTACCAGCTGCCGCTGATATTCCTTCTTCAATATTTAATACCCAGAAACACTTTGGGTCCATTTATGCACATTTATATTCCAATCAAAGATCATTAGGGAAATGAAGTGATTTGCAGACTGCTTATGCGGGATCTTTTTGAATAGATAGCTCTCATTTGCTTATAGAGTGCTCACCACAATTGAGCAATGCTTTGTGGAGAGAATTTTAATGCACTACTCAGCATTAAAGCAGGTATCAAATGTATTGTTTTATCGTATTATCCAGATTAACTATAAACCACTCCAGCTAATGGCACACATCATTGAAATGAAATGGGCTAGA
Source organism: Rhinoraja longicauda (assembly GCF_053455715.1). Lineage (NCBI taxonomy): Eukaryota > Metazoa > Chordata > Chondrichthyes > Rajiformes > Arhynchobatidae > Rhinoraja > Rhinoraja longicauda. The sequence goes on from NC_135977.1 coordinate 33,671,818, forward strand.
TTAATTCTCTTAATTGCCAATTGTTTTTTTTTGTTCTTGCCATCCGGTGAATCGGTGTTTCAGACAAGAATTAAGCAGAATTTCTGTAAGCATCAGGAGCTGGTTTTCTCCTAAAATGTGACGTTAATAAAACCAATGAAGATATATTCTTAATGTGAACTGATTCAATTACAGTACATCATTGGCTGTACAAATAAATCTGCCCAACTAGCATTGGGTTTATTGAGTCCCAGTAATCAACCAGAACCAGAATTCCAGCATTTTGTGTCTATCTTTGGTGTAAACCAGCATCTGCAGTTCCTTACGACTCATATTGTACCTACGCAAGTATCCCAGTTAGTCTTCTTCTTTTGTGTCCATCTTCTATGTTTCAAATGTTACATCACTGTCATCGCCCGTCCGGGCGACAATCAGTGGGAGCCATCACTTGTACAGTAGATGATGGAGGTAGCAGAGTTACCTCAGGACACTTCCAGTTTCCAGCCCCGCCACATGGACGCTTGTGCTATGGGGCCGTCCCAGTTGAGTTGTTCATTGCCCATTTAGCCACACTTCCTGACTGCTTTCCCAATTAAACACCTCCCACTTATAGACTTGACAGCACAAACATTGTGCAGCCAATGTGCTTTAATGTATCCTTCTGACTAGAAATTGGATTTCACTCATTTGGTGCTGGGTTTGGCCCAGATGCCAACTAAGATGTTACCAAAGCAAATTGTGACATAGAGATGTACTTGGTTTACAAATTATTGTAGTTTCCTCCTGTTGAGTGGTGGCAAACAGCCTGCACAGCTAAAGAGCCGGATGTCCACCACACATACTGTGGGAAGGTAGATAACAAGGGAAGGCAGTCCTGGAGATTAGGGTGGAGATGATGGAAATGAAGCAGGAATGGGGTAACATGGGGTAACAGCCATGTGTCTCTAGATTAGGGTTGCCAACTGTCCCGTATTAGCCGGGACATCCCGTATTTTGGGCTAAATTAGTTTGTCCCGTACGGGACCGCCCTTGTCCCATATTAGTAGGGTTGCCAACTTCTTCACTCCAAAATAAGGGACAACGGGTGACGTCACCGTCCCGTACCCCACGTGACCTCACCCAGCCAGTGGCCAAGTGCTCCCGCTCCACCAATGGCGGTCGCCCGGGCGCAGTCAGATTCTTTGCTGCATACCCAGCGTATGCAAATAGCGGTCACCTACGGCTCTGACAAAGTTACAAAGCACACCAGCTCCTACTTTTGTTCTCCTCCCCCCCCCCCCCCCCCCCCCCCCCACAGTGGTCCCCCCAATGGAGGCATTGTTCTTCCCCTCCCCCCTCACAACGGTCCCAATAGACAATAAGTACAGGAGTAGACTATTCGGCCCTTCGAGCCAGCACCGCCATTCCCCGTGATCATGGCTGACCATCCACAATCAGTACCCCTTTCCTGCCTTCTCCCCATATCCCCTGACTCCGCTATCCTTAAGAGCTCTATCTAGCTCTCTCTTGAATGCATCCAGAGAATTGGCCTCCACTTCCTTCTGAGGCAGAGAATTCCACAGTTTCACAACTCTCTGACTGAAAAAGTTCTTCCTCATCTCCATTCTAAATGGCCTATCCCTTATTCTTAAACTATGGCCCCTGGTTCTGGACTCCCCCAACATTGGGAACATGTTTCCTGTCTCTAGCCTGTCCAATCCCTTAATAATCTTATATGTTTCAATAAGGTTCCCAATACTCCAGGTGTGGTCTCACTAGGACACCCAGATCTCGTTGTACTTCCCCTCCTGCACCTATTGTCTATTGTCTATTGCCGTGGCCCGTCGGAAAACCTTCTGGCCAAGCGGCCCCGAGGGACATTTCCATGTGCTTTCTCCCCACACCCACCCTCCTCCCCACAGATGATAGCAGTGGGAGGCTGGATGGAGCAGGGAGAAGCTGGCCGAGCGCGGCACACTCACTCACTCACTCACTCACTCACTCACTCACTCACTCACTCACTCACTCACTCACTCACTCACTCACTCACTCACTCACTCACTCACTCACTCACTCACTCACTCACTCACTCACTCACTCACTCACTCACACAATGGGGCCAGTGGCAGCGGCTCTCTGCGTGCCTGCTTGATCTCCAGCTGTTACTGTTATCCGCCCCCACACACTGATTGTCCATTTTCAACACTTCAGGTGACAAATGCTTCTCAGGAATGGCACCCTGTTATAACCTGGACACATCCTGTAGAATGATGTCCCAGTAGAGCCACCTCAAATCACACATAGAACATAGTGATACAGTGTGCAAACAGGCCCTTCAGCCCACCTTGCCCACACCGGCCAACATGTCCCAACTACACTAGTCCCACCTGCGCACGTTTGGTCCATATCTCTCCAATCATGTCCTATCCGTGTAACATCCATGAACATGAACATGGTGCCAGTGTAGTTGAGAGTTATAAACCAAGGTCACAGATTATGACAGGTGATCAGATTTCTGTCCAGACCTGTATCTTCAGCCACAGACTGGTTCCACCAAGATGCAGTGCAGATCGTTCTTCCCTGTGCCTATCAAACTGTACAACTCTTCCCCCTTCTGTCGTGGGGTAGACTGAGGCTGACTCCCCTCCACCTCCCCCCTCCCCCTCCCCAAATCTTTGCAAATGCCCAATCCTTTCCACTCGTCACTTTAATTTCATGTTTCATGTATCTTCTGTTTTATGACTGTTGGCAGAACAATTTCCCTCCCTGTGATAAATAAAGTTCTATCGTATCGTATCGTGGAATGAATGAGCGTGGGTGATTTAATCGTGTATGGGGAAACATTGTGGGGAGCTGACACCAGCCTTCGTGTGAGTAGGAAGTATCTAGGCTAAGTTCCCCATGGGTGCAGTCCCAACATAGACATAGACTTCAAGAGATTTTTGGGGTTTTCTTTTACACTTTTTGCATAAGTTTGCACAAATGGGGCTTATTTTTGGGCACATACATCTTTATGAGAGTACGCCATGGAAGGGATCTGCAAGAAACAGCAAAGACTCTCAGCACCCTGACTATGGTCTCCTCCTTTCATTGAGACGAGGTTTGTGAGCCTGAGAACCATTACCTCCAGGTTCATAAACAGCCACCTCCCCTCAACCCACAGGTTCTTGAATTACCCTGACCATAACTCCACATCAGCATTGAACCACCGTAGACTTTGTGTTGCTATGGTTGCTCTCTGTACTTTATTCTTTAAACTATTTAGTTTACTTAGATAACTGATAGTTTATGGTGTATCTATTTATTTGTTTATTTTGTTGTTGTTGCCTTTAATGGGTCAGTAAAGATGCAGCACACAATGATTTGTGTAGGAAGGAACTGCAGATGCTTTAGATGGTTTACACTGAAGAGAGACACAAAATGCTGGAGTAACTCAGCGGGACAGGCAGCATCTCTGGATAGAAGGAATGGGTGACGTTTCGGGTCGAGACCCTTCTTCAGACTGATTCTGAAGAAGGGTCTTGACCCGAAACGGCAAACAATGATTTTATTCAGTTTTACATCTGATGCACATGACAAATAAAGACTCTTGATTTTGATTTTGATCTCTTGGCGTTGATTTGGAACCTCCCTGGAAATCTCACCCAAAGGTTTGCTGTGCAGATGGTGCCGTGTTCTCTCTATTGGGAGCTGCAACTTCGACGTAGATTGTGTGTTCCTGTGTGGGTTCTGGAACTGGAGTCTTCAGACTCTGGCCGATGATGCGACCAAACAGTGTCTGAAAAGAGATCAGAGATCGGACAAGTAGGAATGAAGCCCTCCCCACTGAACAAGAAAGTAAAACACATACTTCTACCGCTTCCAATTAAGATTTGTGCAAAGTCTTAACACACCAGAGAGTGAGAATCTTATAGAAACATAGAAAATAGGTGCAGGAGTAGGCCATTCAGCCCTTCGAGCCAGCACCGCCATTCAATATGATCATGGCTGATCATCCATTCCTGCTTTCTCCCCATATCCCATAATTCCGTTAGCCCTAAGAGCTCTATCTAACTCTCTTGAATACATCCAGTGAATTGGCCTCCACTGCCGTCTCCACAGATTCACAACTCTCTGGCTGAAAAGGGTTTTTTCTCATCTCAGTCCTAAATGGCCTCCCCTTTATTCTTAAACTTTACACCCAGAAGTGAAAGTTTCCCCAGTGCCCAAAGACTGTTCTCAACATGATGTTAGTCAGGATTTGGCACTGTTGTCAGCCATCTGATTGGCACACACAGTTAACATAAACTGTGCCCCAGTGCTGGGTGTTTCTGGCATGCATGTGTATGACATAAAGGATATGATTTGATATGACATAAATTGGCTTGGTATCATGTGTTTCCATTGCTCGGCATTTTCCACTTCAACATCTTTTTATTTTAGGACTACAGCACTCTGAGCTCAGATGTATCCTGCTCTTTCTATATAACGTGGGCAAGTAGAATTAAAAAGCGTGGTTATCCAAATCTTGTGAGAGTGTGGGTATGTTTGTTAGCTCTTGCAGAGAGGCAGCTTTGTAAGTTAGCAACAAGCACCTAATTGTGTCCTTTCAGAAATGCCCCAAATGACACCTCATACGACAAATCCAACTGAAGCGAAGCCAAGCAGGCCAACTGGCAAGTGTCCAAAGGATCTGAAATCCTGAGTATCGACTCATCAGCAGCTGAAAGAAGAGCAAATCGAGACAGGGAAGCAAATGAGTACAAACAGCAATGGGATCTTGCTTTTACTGGTCCTGGGTGCACATAGACCCAGATATCTGTTGGTGCAAGGGCTGCTCAACCACTAGTGCCTGGCATCCTTGGACTGTGGAACTGCCGGGGATTTCTGTTCATACAAAGCTTAGCTGTCAATAGTTCCCTCGCTGTTTGTGTTTGACTTGCAGCCTTCACCACAATTAAGGGGAATCAGCGATATAGTGAAAAGTTAAAGAATCTACTAGTTTTGCGGTAAAATATCTTAAAATACGCCAAGCCTCAGAAACATAGAATATAGGTGCAAGAGGAGGCCATACGGCCCTTCGAGCCAGCACCGCCATTCATTGTAATCATGGCTGATCATCCACAATCAGTAACCTGTGCCTGCCTTCTCCCCATATCCCTTGATTCTATTTCCTCAAATTAGGAGATCAAAACTGCACACAATACTCCAGATGTGGTCTCACCAGGGCCCTATACAACTACAGAAGAACTTCTTTGCTCCTGCACTCAAATCCTCTCGTTATGAAGGCCAACATGCCATTAGCTTTCTTCACTGCCTGCTGAACCTACACATTTACTTTCAGTGACTGGTGTCCAAGGACACCAAGGTCTTGTTGCATGAGGTTTCAGAAAGTGATACTACACCAAGTCGTGATTGCTGCCAAAGAAAGGCACAAAATAAAACCTCCATTGGATGTGATTTTAATTTGCTCAAAATAAAGCTATTAGTGAAATAAATATGTCACCATTTTTAATAACATTTTGATTAGGTTAATAAATATAATTTCACTTTCTAATTTAACTGCATATTTAATCACATAGTTTTATGGATAATTTGACATTCTGTAAAACATTTACTATGTTAGTTGAATATTATTTACAATCTTCACATTGAGCAGAGTGCAATGATTTTTAATTGTGGTTGTCTGCTCAGCCAACCTGCTGACAGCTACTGGATGCCAGGTATCCTCTTAAACTGGGACATGCCAACAGCCAGTGTAGGACAAAGGAGGTGGGTGCATGGTACGGGTTCACCAGTTCTTTGTGGGATGCTCTCTTTGAGTTCTTTCCTATTGACAGCAAAATCTTGTGACCCCAGTTCCCAGTCTGATTCAGACAAAAGGGTTTGCAAGGAACCATGTACATCCTTGTGTAGGGACAAAGTGCAGATGCTGATTTACACCGAAGATAGACACAAAATGCTGGAGTAACTCAGTGGGACAGGCAGCATCTCTGGGGAGAAGGAATGGGTGACGTTTCGGGTCGAGACCATCCTTCCCTCAGGTTGTGCAGAAGTAGAAAGATAGCAAGATGAGAACAACACACTCTTGATTGTAATTTCAATGGTTATGTTCAAGACTGATTGAGCAGTGTTCAACCCGTGTTGGCATAGTTCAGGAGTACTGATCCACACACTGGTCTTGGGTGGTCATTGAGAAACCAATGGGAGGAAAAATTGCTTCATAGGAGAGGTTGGGACCTGGTCCAAGTGTGATTGCTCCAAAAAGTGGAGATGCTGATTTATACTGAAGATGGACACAAAATACTGGAGTAACTCAGTGGGTCAGGCAGCATCTCTGGAGAGAAGGAATGGGTGATGTTTTGGGTCAGAACCCTTCGTCAGACTCTGAAGAATCCCTGAAGAGTCTGGAGTTGTGTTCCGACCTGAAACGTCACCTATTGCTTTTTTAGATTTAAAAAAAAAATAGATTTAGAGATACAGCACGGAAACAGGCCCTTCGGCCCACCGAGTCCGCGCCGCCCAGTGATCCCTGCACACTAACACTATCCTACACACACTAGGGACAATTTTTACATTTACCGAGTCAATTAACCTACATACCTGTACGTCTTTGTAGTGTGGGAGGAAACCGAAAATCTCGGAGAGAACCCACGCAGGTCACGGGGAGAACGTACAAACTCCGTACAGACGGCGCCCGTAGTCAGGATCGAACCTCATTCTCTGGCGCTGCACTCGCTGTAAGGCAGCAACTCTACCGCTGCGCCACCGTGCCACCCTTTTTTCTCCAGAGATGCTGTCTGACCTGCTGAGTTACTGTAGCATTTAGTGTCTGTCTCCAATTACCCCACGCCCAACAGCACCTGACTCTAGGCGTGGGCCCAGATGGGAATTGTGATGAAACATTCAGGGTTGCACATAACACTACAAAACTGATTGGTGAATGTAAGGGGAGAGTAAGTACATGGTTAATGGCAAGACCATTAACAGCATTGCTGTGCAGAGGGATCTTGGAGTCCAAGTTCATAGCTCTTGAATGTGGGCACAAGTAGATAGGGCACTAAATAAGGCTTATGGTATGTTGCCTTCATTGCTAGGGGCATTGAATATAAGAGTCAGAAAGTCATGATGCAGCTCTCTAGGACTTTGGTCAGGCTGCAGTTCAAATATTGCATTCAGCTCTGGTTACCCCATTACAGGAAGGCTCTAGAGGCTTTGGAGAGGATGCAGAGGAGGTTTACCAGAGTCCTGTCTGGGTTAGAGGATTTTGGCTACAAGGAGGTTGGATACAATTAGTTTGTTTTCTCTGGAATGCCGGAAGTTGAGAGGAGACTTGATAGTAGTACATAAAACCATGTGAGGCGTAGTTCGGATAGACAGTCAGAACCTCTCTCCCAGGGTGGGGAGGTCCAATACTAGAAGGCACAGCAGAAAGGTGAGAGGGGAAGAGTTTACTGCAGGTGTGCGAGGCAAGTTATTTGGCAATCTTCCTGTGAAGCTCCCGAAATATTTCATCAACTAGGTTGAAGGAATGATAAAGCTGTTGATTGTGATTAGAGTTGTTAACTCAATGCTGTCCTTCCCAGCAAATATGTGCCGTGCATTAACCAAAAATAAGGAGGAGGAGGGAAAAAGGGGGAAGCAGCAAAGAAGACCGGAGGATGTTGGAAAAGTAGCAGTACAGGCCGTTGAAGTTATTCCGAAAACTATACAACTCTTTTGTGTACAGAGGAAGCAGACCAATTGTCAAACCCGTGACAATATACTGACACATTCAAAGAAAATCACTTTGGAAAGGTTAAATATTATAATATTTAACAATGCGACCAATTGGTTTAATATATATTTTAGTTTACTTTACTTTAAAGATACAGCACGGAAACAGGCCCTTCGGCCCAGCAGGTCCATGCCGAGCACATTAACACTATCCTACGCCCACTAGGGACAATTTTTACATTTATACCAAGCCAATTAACCTACAAACCTGTACGTCTTTGGAGTGTGGGAGGAAACTGAAGATCTCGGAGAAAACCCACGCAGGTCACGGGGAGAATGTACAAACTCCGCACAGACAGCACCTGCAGTCGGGATGGAACCCGGGTCTCCGGCGCTGCATTCGCTGTAAGGCGGCAACTCTACCGCTGCACCACCGTGACCGCTTTATCACTGAAAACAAAATGAGTAAATCTGATTTCACAGGGTATCTTCTGAAACTTCTGAAAAAGGGTCTCGATCCGAAACGTCGCCCATTCCTCCTCGCTACTGATGCTGCCTGTCCCGCTGAGTTACTCCAGCATTTTGTGTCTATCTTAGGAAGTTTTAGTCATCTTTGTATATGGCACTATGGGTAACTCCAGCTTTTTTTCCCAGGGTGTGTGAGTGTGTACTGTGTGTTTTTATTGAGGAGGTTGCTGGCTGGCAGGTTATGACCCTGACTACACAGCTCCATGTCAACAGCAGGTGGATGTTTCTTTCCAAAACGATACCAGCCCCAGTTAATGTTTCCTAAAGAAAACAAACTTGGGATCCCTGAAACCTGAGCAGCACAATAATTAGACCAGCGGCTTGCTCCAGACTACATGTGCAGCCTGCCAGCGATGTACAGTTTCCTTTTTAAAATTCCCCAGAGAGAATTTCTGTGCCAGACTTTTATTCATATTGGACCGTGACACATCCCTTCAAAGCTGGCTTTTAGAATCCTCTTTGCCTTGTCTTCCCAAGAATTACAAACAGTAGTATTTTAAATGTCCTCGGAGACGCGAAGGCCAGATTTATTTTGCAAGGAAGCAGCTGAGAAAATCCCAGCCTAAAGACAGCAAGCACCTTGTTTCTGAAGAGGTATTCAGTTACGTTACGTTAAGTTAAGCATTTGTTTTGGTTCTCCAGTCTTGCCAGGGTCCAAACACTATGTTTGCAGCACGGTGGCACAGCGGTAGAGCTGCTGCCTTTCAGCAAATCGGAGACCTGGGCTCGCTCCCGACTACGGGCGCTGTCCGTACGGAGTTTGTACGTTCTCCCCGTGACCTGTGCGGGTTTTCTTCGAGATCTTTGGTTTCCTCCCACACTCCAAAGACGTACAGGTTTGCAGGTGGATGTGTAAATTATCCCTAGTGGGTGGAGGATAGTGTTAATGTGCAGGGATTGCTGGTCGGCGCGGACCTGGTGGGCCAAAGGGCCTGTTTCCGCGCTGTATCTCTAAACTAAACTATGGGTGCTATCCCACCCAACCCAGACTGTTCAGTGGGCAGCTACCTGACTTTAGGACAGGGTTTAAGCAGCATTCTTGGCACATTTTGACATCCATTGCCTCCATGTTCCCAGAAATCTAGATGGCCATTAATTCATTCCCCTTCTATCTCTACCATGAGTCTCTTCCACTTAGACTCTGGCCAAGATGATTTTGGGTAGTGTTGATGATGCACGGACTCTACAGAAGGATTTGGACAGGTTGGGAGAATGAGCAAGGAAGTGGCAAATGGAATACAGCGTAGCAAAGTGTATGGTCATGCACTTTGGTGGAAGGAATAAAGGCGTAGACTATTTTATAAATGGTGAGAGGATTCAGAATTTGGAGGTGCAAAGGGACTTGGGAGTGCTGGGACAGGATTCCCAGAAGGTAAATTTGTAGGTTGAATCGATAGTAATGAAGCCAAATGCAATGTTAGCATTCATTTTGGGAGGACTAGAATATAAAAGCAAGGATATAATGCTGAGGGTGGATGTGTTAGCTTTGGAAAGGGTCCAAGGAAGGTTTGCGAGTATGACCATGGGGATGATTGGGCTAATGAATGAGCGTTTGACAGCACTGGGCCCGTACTTGCTGGAGTTTGGAAGGAGGAGCGGGGACCTCATTGAAACCTACCAAATGATGAAAGGTCCAGATAGAATGGATGTGGAGAGGATGTTTGCATTAGTGGGAGACTCTGGGACTAGAGGGCACAACCTCGGAAATAAAAGAAGGTACCTTTTAGAGATGAAGAGGAATGTCTTTAGCCTGAGGATGGTACATTAGTGGAATTCATTGCCACAGTGGAGGTCAAGTCATGGGTATTTTTAAAGCGGAGATTGATAGGTGCTGGATTAATAAGGGTGCCAAAGGTTACCGGGAGAAGGCAGGAGAATGTGGTAGAGAAGGAAAAATAGGTCAGCCATGATCGAATGGCAGAGCAGACTCGATGGGCCGAGTGGCCTAGATCTGTTCCTGTGTCTTACGACTTATTTCTGTGTGACGTGGTGGTGGGAGAGGGCTGCTTTCTGCTGGTACCCTTCCAGCTCTCATGGCTATGGAATGCCTCCCTTACTAGGCATGATGGCTATCAGTGTGTAGGAAGGAAATGCCGATGCTGGTTTACTCCGAAGATAGACGCAACATGCTGGAGCAACTCAGCGGGACAGGCAGCATCTCTGGAGAGAAGGAATGATGGCGATCATTGTTGTGTTGGATACCCTTCCATAGACAGGACCCTGGACTGCCCGTCCCAATGATTCTACTGTACGATCGATAAGCTGCATTTTCAGGAGTGAGAAGTTTTGCCTTTTGTTAGACCGGTTGAAGCTGGCAGCAATGGCAGGGAACTAGCTAAACGCATTATTCCGCAAAGATTCCAGAATAAAATCAATGAATTTCAAGGCCTTCATTCAAATTGTTCCATCAGGATCTGCCTATCTGTGTGCATATTTTTTCATATTTCAGATACAGCGCGGAAACAGGCCTTTTCAGCCCACCAAGTTCGCGCCGCCCAGCGATCCCCGCACACTAACACTATTAACACTATCCTACACACACTAGGGACAATTTTTACATTTACCCAGTCAATTAACCTATATACCTGTACGTCTTTGGAGTGTGGGAGGAAACCGAAGATCTCGGAGAAAACCCACGCAGGTCACGGGGAGAACGTACAAACTCCTTACAGTACAGCACCCGTAGTCAGGATCGAACCCGAGTCTCCGGCGCTGCATTCGCTGTAAAGCAGCAACTCTACCGCTGCGCTACCGTGCCGCGGCACGGTGCTGGCGGCATGGTGGTGCAGCGTTAGAATTGCTGCCATGCGGCGCCGGAGACCCAGGTTCCATCCTGACTAAGGATGCTGTCTGTATGGAGTTTATACGTTTCCCCCGTGACCTCCGTGTGTTTTCTGGTGTGTGTAGGGTAATGTTAATGTGTGGGGATCACTGGTCGGTGCGGACTCGGTGGGCCGAAGGGCCTGTTTCTGTGCTGTATCTCTACACTACACTAAACTTGTGGGATGATGAGTGGTGATCGAACAGTGCACATTTCTGTAATCATTTGTGATGGAAACAAACTTGTGTTTCCCACCCCCACTCCTCCGCCACTCCCCTCCGACACAAGCAACCAACCCTCACAGCTCCTGCCCTTCCCTCCTCTGGTGGAGACTGAGTTGCTGTGTGTGCACAGTTTATCATTACAGTGCTTACCTCTACCCTTCCTCCCCACAGATCATAGAGGCAGAGGACGACTGCCAGCTGACTGAAACATGTCTTCCTGAATCTGCCTCCCTAAATCTCCATGAGTTAAATACTGCTGCTGAATCTTTGCCCCATGCTTTGTACAGCAGGCAGTGAAGAAAGCTAATGGCATGTTGGCCTTCATAACGAGAGGATTTGAGTAGAGGTGTAAAGAGGTTCTTCTGCAGTTGTATAGGCCCCTGGTGAGACCACATCTGGAGTATTGTGTGAAGTTTTGGTCTCCTAATTTGAGGAAGGACATCCTTGCTACTGAGGCAGTGCAGCGTAGGTTCACGAGGTTAATCCCCGGGATGGAGGGACTGCCATATGGGGAAAGATTGGAAAGACTGGGCTTGTATTCACTGGAGTTTAGAAGGGTGAGAGGGGATCTTATTGAAACATATAAATGAGAGGGAATCTTATAGAAACATATAAAATTATAAAAGGACTGGACAAGCTAGGTGCAGGAAAAGTGTTCCCAATGTTGGGGGAGTCCGGAACCAGGGGCCACAGTCTAAGAATAAAGAGGAGGCCATTTAAAACTGAGGTGAGAAGGAACTTTTTCACCCAGAGAGTTGTGAATTTGTGGAATTCTCTGCCACAGAAGGCAGTGGAGGCCAAATCACTGGATGAATTTAAAAGGGAGATAGATAGAGCTCTAGGGGCTAGTGGAATCAAGGGATATGGGGAGAAGGCAGGAACGGGGTACTGATTGAGAATGATCAGTCATGATCACAATGAATGGCGGTGCTGGTTCGAAGGGCCACATGGCCTCCTCCTGCACCTATTGTCTATGTTTCTGTGCCTATGTTGGTTCTAAAACGCTTGGTCCCACCGTCTGTTTGCAGCACATTTGCTGGAGGACGCAATGATAGTGTCCGAGGAGTGGCTGAAATCAGCGGAAGTTGACTGTGATCTGACGGAATGGTTGCACGTCCCTGATGGGGCAGTGAGTGGCCATAGTTTACTAACACTAACTGTACTGAACAGCAGAGAAAGGACGGAGATTGTTGTTTATCACAGCCCAATGAATCCACACTGGCCTTCGGATGGATTGTTCCCCTCAAGATTGTTCACCTCACATAATGCAGGAACTTTACCTGGAGCGTCAGACCTCCTGTAAGTTTAACACAGCTAAGTTGGCTTGGTGCAGAAGTGTGAGTCCCAGCGTGATGCCCCGTGTCTTCAGCATAGATTCCTGTTTGCCGGGATAATCACATTCCTTGGATGAAACCGAGGCTTTTGCCACATTCCTTCTCTTCTTTTTGGAATCTTTCCAAATGTCCTTGTGCAGTGCTGAGAGTTTGTGCTGTGGAGCAAAGGGGGAGGGAATGATGGGTGGTTGCAGTGGAGGGAAGGAAGGAGAGAGAGTAAAAAATGTACTTCAAAGTGAGAGCAATAGAGGGAAGGGCCCTTCAAAGAGATTTTTTTGATGTTATTTGTGTTCCTCAGCCTTGGGGGCATGACACAAGTTATTCTGAACACAGTGACCAGATGGTAACCTGAAGCCATCACTGGAGATCTGAGCAAAGGCTGCTAAATAACTCTTTCCTGTCTGGACTGAGTTACTGGTTGAAACATGATTGCAAGTCAGAAGAAAGTGGTGCTGGGGCAGCAGGCAAGGTGGCACAGCGGTAGAGTTGCTGCCTCGCAGCGCCAGAGACCCGCGTTCGATCCGCAGCGCCAGAGACCCGCGTTCGATCCGCAGCGCCAGAGACCCGTGTCCTGACTACGGCTGCTGTCTGTATGGACTTTGTACGTTCTCCCTGGGACCGCGTGGGTTTTCTCCGGGTGCTCCGGTTTCCTCCCACACTCCAAAGACATGCAGGTTTGTAGATAAATTGGATTTGATAAAATTGTAAGTTGTCCCGAGTGTGCAGGACAGTGGTGCTGTATGGAGTGGTCACTGGTTGGCCAGTGCAGGACAGTGCTGCTGTATGGAGTGGTCACTGGTTGGCCAGTGCAGGACAGTGCTGCTGTATGGGGTGGTCACTGGTCAGTGCGGGACAGTGGTGGTGGTCACTGGTCAGTGTGGGACAGTGGTGGTGGTCACTGGTCAGTGCGGGACAGTGATGGTGGTCACTGGTCAGTGCGGGACAGTGGTGCTGTATGGAGTGGTCACTGGTCAGTGCGGGACAGTGGTGGGTGGTCGCTGGTCAGTGCGGGACAGTGGTGCTCTATGGGGTGGTCACTGGTTGGCCAGTGCAGGACAGTGGTGCTGTATGGGGTGGTCGCTGGTCAGTGTGGGACAGTGGTGCTCTATAGGGTGGTCACTGGTTGGCCAGTGCAGGACAGTGGTGCTGTATGGGGTGGTCGCTGGTCAGTGTGGGACAGTGGTGCTGTATGGGGTAGTCACTGGTCAGTGCGGGACAGTGGTGCTCTATGGGGTGGTCACTGGTCAGTGTGGGACAGTGGTGCTGTATGATGGGGTGGTCACTGGTCAGTGTGGGACAGTGGTGCTGTATGATGGGGTGGTCACTGGTCAGTGCGGGACAGTGGTGTTGTATGATGGGGTGATCACTGGTCAGTGTGGGACAGTGGTGCTCTATGGGGTGGTCGCTGGTTGGACTGTGCGGATTAAAGTCCGTATTGCTCCACATCAGGCTTACATCCATGCACATTTAGCATACTCAGTGCAAGACAAATAAACATAGCACAAAAAGTAAGGAAATTTGTGTTTGGTAGATTATTTCTTTGTTGTAACAATGCTTCTTGGCAATACATCTTATACCGTTGGAAAGCCTGTTTATTTCCCTTTTAAATGGTGCCACATTTGTAAGGAACATGCATTTGTGGGATGAGCAGCAGAGCTGAGTATATGGGTTGCGCCCATGAAAAATTTGCCAAATCTCTGCCAATGCCAAACAGCTTATTCTGCCATTGACTCTTGTTCGGTGTTGTTTGGTGGATTGGATGATTGAAGTCTGAAGAAACAAGACATATTGGCAATTTAACAATTTATTCATTTAATAAACAGGAGCCACAGTAGCGTGTGGAAGAACCATACACAGCCACAACAGCCTGGCACCTCCTCCTCATGCTGGTCACCAGCCTGGTCACACACTGTTGTGGGATGGCATCCCATTCTTGTCAGCACCTGGGGGTACCAGAAGCTCAAAACAAGAGTCAATAGCAACAGCAGAATAAGCTGTTTGGCATTGGCAGAGAAGATTTGGCAAATTTTTCATGGGCGCAACCCATATACTCAGCTCTGCTGCTCATCCCACAAATGCATGTTCCTTACAAATGTGGCACCATTTAAAAGGGAAATAAACAGGCTTTCCAACGGTATAAGATTTATTGCCAAGAAGCATTGTTACAACAAAGAAATAATCTACCAAACACAAATTTCCTTACTTTTTGTGCTATGTTTATATTGGTAGCAGGTAAAACACCATGTTAGACATGTTAGACACTGACACATATATCTGTGCGGTAATCATGGAGTTGCAATCAGACTGGTGGCTAATTATCCCCTACTAATCCTGGCCTGCTCCAGAGCACAACTCTAATGCCGTCTGTAGGCTGATTCACCATGGAGTTTGGATATGATCATTTAAGCTCAGTATCACCAGCGTGTTTTGTTTTAGCTGATCCAGGTTGATGTGCCTGATTTGCAACAGGATAAGCAACAAAGCATCCCTTTGTAAACATCAAAAGCTCACGATTTCTCCCTCATGTGTCAGGGGTATATATGAAGGCACTGATAGACCTCACCTGGAGCACTGTATATACCTTTGGCCTCCTGGCCAATTGAAGGATATATTTGTCCTTAACGAAATGTAATAACGGATTCCAGCGATGACATTAAGTAAATTTGTAGAAAGGAACAGCAGATGCTGGTTTGCACCGAAGATAGACACAAAATGCTGGAGTAACTCAGCGGGCCAGGCAGCATCTCTGGAGAGAAGGAATGGGTGACATTTCGGGTCGAGACTGAAGATTTACTGAAGTGTCTTGATCAAAGGGTAGCAGTCTCAGACAAGCCATTTAGAAATCATCTGGCATTCTGACATAAGGTCTCAAATCTGCTTCCCTGTTCAAAGATGCTGCCTGACCTGCTGAATATTTCCACCATTTGCTGTTTTTATCCTAGGAATGAGATGAATATCTTTCTCACTTAATTTAGTTTAGTTTAGTTTAGGGATACAGCGCGGAAACAGACCCTTCGGCCGACCGAGTCCGCACCGACCAGCGATCCCCACACATTAACACTACCCTACACACATTAGGGACAATTTTACATATACGCCAAGCCAATTCACCTACAAACCTGTCAGATTTTTGAGTGTGGGAGGAAACCGAAGATCTTGGAGAAAACCAATGCAGGTCACGGGGAGAACAAACAATCTCCATACAGACAGCACCTGTAGTCAGGATCAAACCCAGGTCTCTGGCGCTGTAAGGCAGTAGCTCTACCGCTGCGCTACCATCTCGCCAACTTGGAAGTTGGATTCTTAGGGCAGTGTTAAATCGAGGTTGGCGAAGCATGTGTGAGATGGAAATTTTGCAGAGAAGTAATGTAGAAGGTTAACTGTGACCCCAAATGCAATGACATTGGAAGTGATTAAAATTTTGATCAGTTCATTTCTGAAAAATCAGGGAATTGAGGACAATGGTGAGCTTTGACAGAAGAGGAGTTGAAGACTGGGGCAGAACAGCCATGATCATCTTTCATGTTGGGGCAGGTTTGAAGGGCCAACAGGCATACATACTTCTTGTGTGAGAGGGGGTCATGGGCTCTCTTTCCCCTCAGGAAACAGTTGAAGAAAAACCAATGAAAATGTCAATACCAATTTTTGTAGAGATTTGCTATGTAAGGATATCAAAGGCCGGTGAAGGATGTAGTGCTTGGGATTAAGGTGCCGACTAACCACAGTTTCAGTGTGCAAAGTGGCCAAATGGCCTTCTCTGTATTACAAATATTTGCTCATAAAGAAAGACCTTCCATCTACTGGATGTGCTCAAGAATTTCCACTTCATTACAGGTGTAAAATAATTTTTGCAACAGGCAGAGAAAGAAGCCAGTTACTTGACTGTAAAAATAGCAACTTGCAGACTAAGTGGCCCCAGCACTTAGCCTCATTTTGCCAAGTTGGACGGCCGGTTTTCTTGCAGCAAATCTACGATGGCTCAGAAAGAGAGGTGACACTGAGCAGTTGCACAAAATTGTTGATGTTAAATTACTGCTTTTACTGCCCAAGTATTTATTATTGTAGAGCACAAAGATAAAAAAAAATTTAAAGGCATTGCTTTTATTATTACCAGTACTTGGTGTTACCAAGGCAACAGCATCTAAGCTGAGCTAGGCCACTGGAAAAACGATTGATGCTCGATTTAAAAATAACAAGTGTTTTGCCATTTTTTGGACCATGGGGTGTTCACCAGGTCTGGACAGGCAAGGGGTACTTCTTGAAGTGTTGACATAGTTTGGTGTAATAAATTTGACAGCTAATTCAGCACAGCAAGTTTCTTTACGTCTAAATATAATAACAATGAATTCCGTTCCTTTTAGTGATAGAAACTGAGAGATAAATATTGCCAGCATGCTGGAGGGAAATCACCTGCTCAACTTTGAAAATATGTGGAGGGATCTTTTAAATCTGTCTGAGAGTTCAAACGGCAGCGTGTGGGAAACGGCAGCATTCCTCCACCATCTGCGTGGAGCTGCAGCGTGGAATTTACCACGTTTAGCCCTTTCCCGCGGTTATTAATTTTGTTTCTTTCCCGCGCACACTGGATACACAATTCCAAAGCTGCCACCATTATCAGGTAGAAACAAAGAACTACAGAAGCTGGTTAATACACAAAAGGGACACAAAGGTAAATACACAGGGCGGCGCGGTGGCACAGTGGTAGAGTCGCTGCCTTACAGCACTTACAGTACTTACAGTGCCAGAGATACCGGTTCGATCCTGACTACGGGTGCTGTCTGCACGGAGTTTGTACGTTCTCCCCGTGACCTACGTGGGTTTTCTCCGGGATCTTCGGTTTCCTCCCACACTCCAAAGTTTTAAAGGTTAATTGGCTTGTAAATTGTCTCTTGTGTGTATAGGATAGTGTTAGTGTGCGGGAATCACTGGCCAGTGCAGACTCGATGGGGCGAAGGGCCTGTTTCTGCGCTGTATCTCATAACTAAAGTAACCTAAACAATAGGACACAACGTTCCCCTGCCCCACCTTATCCCCCACCCCACTGCCCCATCTCTCCCCTGTGCTCCACCTGTACTTCCACCTATTTCTCCACTCCACCCCTCTTTTTTCCATCCTCTGGCTCCACAATCCACGACTCCAAACCTGTCATGCTTTTTCTTATCACTAGCCTTTGTTCCTACCATCTTCCTATCAAACTCCCCTCCACCTGTGATGACCTATTACCTGCCACGCTTTGTCCAGCCTCTCCACTTTTCCAGCTTCCCTTCCCCCCCCCCTCTACAATCAGCCCGAAGAAGGGTCTCGACCCGAAATGCCACCTGTCCATGTTCTCCAGCGACTCTGCCCGACCTGCTGAGTTACTCCAGCACTTTGTTTTTCTTTTGCCAACATTATTAACTGCATGTGAGTGGAGAGGTGATTGATCTTGGTTGCTTGGTCTTTGCAACTCATTCCCAGCAAGGCTTGATCCTTTCATTAGCAAAGCTGTCAACCACACATGAATAAGGCTGTTTCCCCTTGTCTCTTCCTGCCCAAGGATAAGAATCTGTCGTGTCCATTGTTCTGTGATAGGCTGGGATGCATTGCCTGAGTTATTTTATTGACTACAATACAACACAGAAGAGACCCTTTGGCCCACCAAGTCCACGTCAGCTAATCCCATTTTGTTCTCCTCATATTCCGGTCTGCTCCTTCAAATTCCACCACGCACCCACACACTGGGCAATTTACACCGGTTAATCAACCTAAGGACTCAAATGGCTTTGGGATGTGAGCATGGTGCACCCAGAAGAACAAGGGTCTGAAGAAGGGTCTGGACCCGAAACGTCACCCATTCCTTCTCTCCAGAGATGCTGCCTGAGTTACTCCAGCTTTTTGTGTCTATCTTCGGCACCCAGAAGAAACCCATGTGGTCACAGGGAGAAAGTGCACAGTCCACATAGACATCACCACATGTTGGCATTGAGCTGTGTGGCAGAAGCTGGGAAGCAGTAGGTCTACAAGTTGTGCCTTTATGTCACCCTAAATGCTTAGTAACCCTAATTGCACAATGACAGCATCTCTGGAGAACATGGATAGGTGATGTTTCAGGTCACGACCCCTCCTCAGACTCCAGAGATGCTGCCTGTCCAAATGAGTTACTCCAGCACTTTTTTTTGTTGTAAACCAGCATCTGCAGTTGCTTGTTTCTAGCACTATTTGCTCGATGGCCAAATGCTCCTCAACATGTCTTAGAGGGATTAATCGGGACTGAAGGACTGGCAGCCTGTAACACAAAAACACATCAAGTAACAAGATCTGCTGGGGAAGTACAGAGAGACCTCCAGTTTAAATTCCATTTGGAATATTTTAGAGGACCAAGAAGCAAGAACCAAGACTGCAGGAGTGGTGGTGGGGTGTCGCCAGAGCTGGGGTGAGATCATGCAATGTAACACGGATAGCTCATGATGTCTGGCGCTGGCTGGCCAGATCGGAGTGTGAAAACTGGAGGATTGGCCATAGCCCAGGATAGACTGGATGGAACAAGGGGACATTTCTCCTAACATTGCCCTTTGTATCTTTAAATTATATCAAAAGTCTTGTTTTTTAGCCCAGCTGGAAGCAGGGGTGTTATGAAGAGAGCAATGATCTAACTCCAAAACGCAAGGTTATTGTAATCCATCCTTTGTGCAAAATCATGCTAATTCTAGAAAGTTTTTTGTCCTCAGTGATATTGATAACTTTCCTAAGACCAGTCCTTGAGTTATTTTTTCCTTTATTTGGAGTGTAAGATAAAGTTACCTCTTGATTCTCACTTAACTTGTTAACAGCTGTCAAACTCTCAAAATCCCTGGCTGTCATTTGCTGCATCCAAAAGCTGTCATGTGGACAGAATGAAAGGCTTCACGCTGCACTCCTGCAGAATGAGTCGCCATGCTGCTATAATACTGCTTTCTTCAATACTCTTCAGCTGGACTAGTCTGTTCATGACTTTGGAATGGCTTGAAAAGTACAATAATTTTACTAAAACAAAATGCTTGAGTTTTGGAAGATTATGTATTGCACTCAACACAACATCTTAAAAACTACAAAAATTCCTTTCACTACAGATAGACACAAAATGCTGGGGTAACTCAGCGGGACAGGCAGCATCTCTGGAGAGAAGGAATGGGTGACGTTTCAGGTCGAGACCAGACTGAAGAAGGGTCTCGATCCGAAACATCACCCATTCCTTCTCTCCAGAGATGCTGCCTGTCCCGCTGAGTTACTCCAGCATTTTGGGTGTCTATATTCAGTTTAAACCAGCATCTGGAGTTCCTTCCTACACACTTCTAGTCTCCATGCTGTGAAACCAATGGAAATGAGTTGTCAGGATACGGGGCAATTCATCTTCCATCTATTAGGCTGCTGCTTGTTTACCCATGAAATGTCCAAGGGTTATCCAGTTCACTGACCTCAATCTGATTGCACCACATGCTCACTGGTGAGAGCCTCAAATCATTTTACAGTTAAATGCTGTTATTGTTTGCATCATTTCTTCTGCTTTCTTTACAACGTTGGGACCCGAGGTGGGAGTGGTCCTAGTTTCTTTAACTGCAAGCAAATGGAACTGAGCCTTAACTGTAGAGAACCACCGACACAGGGTAGTCACAATAAATAGCACAGTGTTCCAGAGCAGCGGAGGCGGAGTGGAGAGGTTAGGATTTTGTCATTTTTACTGTCAAAAGGTCCCGCGACTGTTTACTTCCTTTTCTTTCATATCGACTGCCAGCCCTTGGACTGTTTATTTGCCTCTTTATTTTGGGCCTGGATTTAAACTGAGTTCAATCATTTGTCGACCATGGGTTCAGGTCACATTTTGTAGTTTCAAGCGTTTTGGATTCTGGGCTTTTTTTTGTCATGTGAAAATTTGATTCCCATCATGTTTGTCAGTCTTTTCCTTTCTTGTTGTATCAAACTGCGTTGAGCTCTGCCACCTGGCTGTGCGGTGGAGTCAAGATTGCCAACTTCAGTCCAGTATGAGCCCTAATCCTTCATGTAAAGTGAGAGCCCACACTTGCCATTCCCAGCAATAGCCTCAATGCCAATGAGTGATGCTTTTTTAAATGGGCATTGGGTAGCAGAAAAGGCCGCTTTATCGACATCCAATGACATTCACACCATGAAGATAGGCACAAAATGCTAGAGTAACTCAGCGGGACAGGCAGCATCTCTGGAGAGAAGGAATGGGTGATTTTTCGGGTTGAGACCCTTCTTCAGACAGCTGTGGAGTCAGAAGAAGGGCCTCGACCCAAAACCTCACCCGTTCCTTCTCTCCAGAGATGCTGCCTGCTCCACTGAGTTACTCCAACATTTTGTGTGAACCTTTGGTGTAAACTGGCATCTGCAGTTCCTTCCCTCACACCATGAGTGTACATGTCACTCTGCTGACATGTTACACTGAAGCCTCCTAATCTGGAGAGCTTGATGCCATGACCAGCAGCAGTTCTCCACATCTGGTGCCATTGCAGTGTTTGCATCTGGCAGAAATGATCAAAGTGATCAAAAATAATCCTCCACCGCTGCTTCAAATTAACGTTCAAATGGACGCAACTTTTGTTTGCTGCCTTTTGAAGTTTTCTCATGAACTATCGCTTTTCTCTCCATCCTTCCTTCTTTTGCTCACGTTCCCGCACCTTACCCATACGGTCATTATTTGAGACATCAACCTTCTTTGTGAGTGCTGACAGATTACAATTGAAATTGACCCAACCTTGGCTGAAACTAGTTGATGCACAGTTATCTGCATCATCGCTGCGACCTATTAATGCTACAGAGATAACCATCACGTCCAAGTGCTCCCTTATCTGTCCAGCTCCGCGAACCACTGAATAACACACTGAGGTGTGACGGGACTGAGTCATTTGGAGAGGCAGCAGTCAATTTTTATAATAAATGGAATCTCATTCATGAGAAACAAATAGCAAGAATGGTGGCTAGAGTTGTGAATGCTATTGATACACCTAAGTTATGTCAAGTATTCATTTATTATGTCAAGTATTCAATTATTACATAATTGTCATTGTTTTTTTAGTTTGTTTAAAATGCATGCAATATATATAATTATATCCCAAGGTAGATTCTGAGACTGAAACTCTGGAGGTCCTGCACATTGACATGGGATCAATATAAAATGTGTCAATTGCTGTGAAATGCTCTCATTTTGTGATCTAACGTTATTATTCTCAGCTAAACCATTACCCTTTGTCTTCAGGTTTAGGTTCAAATGTAAACTTTTAATAGGAAGAAAGTTGCTCGTCTCCAGCAGTGTAAGGATCATATAGATAGACGCTGGAGATTTAAAATAAATCACCATCTGTGATGGTGGTGTAGCGGTAGAGTTGCTGCCTTACAGCGCCAGAGACCCAAGCTCGATCCTGACTACAGGCGCTGTCTGTACGGAGTTTGTACGTTCTCCCCGAAACCTGCGTGGGTTTTCTCCGAGATCTTCGGTTTCCTCCCACACTCCAAAGACGTACAGGTTTGTAGGTTAATTGGCTAATGGTACAAAAAAGAATTATTGCTAGTGTGTGTAGGATAGTGTTAATGCGTGGGGATCGCTGCTCGGCACGGACTCAATGGGCCGAAGGGCCTGTTTCCATGCTGTATCTCTAAAACTAAAAGAAAAATCACAAAATATTAATGTGAAACATTTGAGCATCCTTCAGGTGGAAAGGAATGACAGGAACCACCTCATTCTTCCTCTCAAATAGAACACTGAACTACCGCGCATGTGTGCAAATAGATTCCTCATCATCAATGGAAGAATAACGAGAAGAATCCGATCCAATTGACACCGCACTTCACAAGAATGATTCATTCTCAACGTGAATTCCTTTCCCCATTACACCAATCCTGCCTTCAGGCATGACATCCCGTTGTGGTACAAAATCAAGGTTTTCATAAAGAATTTAAGGAGCAGCTAGCTCATGGATATGTCGAGCCTTGTTTCATAATTCTGGGCCCAGTACCTAATATATTGGTAATTATTTCTGTTTAAGCCCAGACATGATTTGAATGAGATGATGCGTAAAGTACCCAGCCAGAGGCATTCCCTTGGGCCTTCCACAAACTGCCATGCCTGCATGATTCATGTCCTGCCGCCAGCCCTTCACCAGTGCTTTTGAGCAGCCTCTTGGTTTGATGAGCTGACTTTCAGGGGGTTGATGTGAAGCTGTCTGTACTGATGCACTACTGTCTCTTCTGAACCATGTTGCTTTATGCGAACTCTTACAGCAACTGAACCCTGGCTCATTCTGCTCACATCCCCATCTCAAACTGCTTTATATCGAATGGGGTAAAGTGTAGAGACTGCTGTAGTGGCTAGACTGTTGTTTACAGAGATATCTGGTACAATTTATACCTGTGTGTAAACCAGCATCTGCTGTTCCTTCCTACACATTCAGTCTACGCCTCTGGTTTACATCAGTGTTGTGACGCGTGAAATGGTGATTGTTCGAAATGTTGAGGAATTTGAGGTGATAGAAATGGCACAAAGGCTCAATTCTAATGATGCTGCAAGATTGCTGACTGTCACACCTGTAATGTTTTACGTCAATGCTGCTTTTTATATTGACGTTGATTTTTGAAACTGGATGAATTCTGCATTTCATGTGGATGCTGAATTTTCTGTCTATTGGATACATAGGTACATAGACAATAGGTGCAGTAGGAGGCCATTCGGCCCTTCGAGCCAGCACCGCCATTCAATGTGATCGTGGCTCATCATCCACAATTAGTAACCCGTGCCTGCCTTCTCCCCATAAGCCTTGATACCGCTAGCCCTAAGAGCTCTATCTAACTCTCTTTTGAATACATCCAGTGAATTGGCCTCCACTGCCTTCTGTGGCAGAGAATTCCACAAATTCGCAACACTTTGTGTGGAAAAGTTTCTCCTCATCTCAGTTCTAAATGGCCTACCCCTTATTCTTAAACTAGACCCTGGTTCTGGACTCCCCCAACGTTGGGAACATGTTTCCTGCATCGAGCGTGCCCAATCCCTTATTAAATTTATATGATTCTATAAGTCTCCTCTCATCCTTCTAAATTCCAGTGAATACAAGCCCATTCGCTCCATTTTTTCATCATATGACAATCCCGCCATTCTGGGAATTAACCTCGTGCAACCTACACTGCACTCCCTCAATAGCAAGAATGTCCTTCCTCAAATTAGGAGATGAAAACCGCACACAATACTCCAGGTGCGGTCTCACCAGGGCCCTGTACAACTGCCAAAGGACCTCTTTGCTTCTATACTCAACTCCTCTCGTTATGAAGGCCAACATGCCATTGGCTTTCTTCACTGCCTGCTGTCCCTGCATGCTTACTTTCAGTGACTGATGCACTAGGACACCCAGATCTCATTATTCTTCCCCTTTTCCAAACCTGTCACCATTCAAATAATAATCTGCCTTCCTGTTCTTGCCTCCCATTTATCCACATTAAACTGCATCTGCCATGCATCTGCCCACTCACCCAACCTGTCCAAGTCACCCTGCATCCTCATAGCATCCTCCTCACAATTAACACTGCCACCCAGCTTTGTGTTATTTGCAAATTTGCTGATGTTACTTTTAATTCCTTCATCTAAGTCATTAATGTATATTGGAAATCGCTGCGTTCCCAGCACCGAGCCTTGCAGTACCCCACTAGTCACTGCCTGCCATTCTGAAAGGGACCTGTTAATCCCTACTCTTTGTTTCCTGTCTGCCAACCAATTTTCTATCCATGTCAGCACCCTACCCCAATACCATGTGCTCTAATTTTGCCCACTAATCTCCTATGTGGGACCTTATCAAAGGCTTTCTGAAAGTCCAGATACACTACATCCACTGGCTCTCCCCTGTCCATTTTACTTGGTACATCCTCAAAAATCCCAGAAGATTTATCAAGCATGATTTCCCCTTCGTAAATCCATGCTGCCTCAGACCGATCCTGTTACTGCTCTCCAAATGCTATTACATCTTTGATAATTGACTCCAGCATCTTCCCCACCACGGATATCAGGCTAACTGGTCTATAATTCCCTGCTTTCTCTCTCCCTCCTTTCTTGAAAAGTGGGGTTACAGTGGGGTTACATTAGCTACCCTCCAATCCACAGGAACTGATCCAGAATCTATAGAACATTGGAAAATGATCACCGCCCCGCGCCCCACGTGACCTCACCCAGCCAGCGGCCACGTGCTCCCGCTCCACCAACGGGCGGCTACCATTGGTGGAGCGGGAGCACGTGGCCGCTGGCTGGGTGAGGTCACGTGGGGCGCGGGGCGGTGACATTACCTTGTCCCGTATTTGGGAGTGAGATAGTTGGCACCCCTAGTGTACTTGCATCAAGGATAGGCTGTGTACGTTCCAGAATCGGCCGTGCAATGCAGGAAGGCAGCTCATCAACAATCCCAGCACCGACTTATAATACCAATCAATGCCAATTTCAGATCAATTTTATTTCCGAGAACTAATGTTTGTTTGTGTTCTCTGGATGTGGAAGCAACAGCAGCCTATTCATCACAGGTACTCAGTACATTTTCCTCACTATTACTCTTGTAGTTTAGGGAACAAGCTGACCTAGATTCAGAAAAATCAACCCTGCTGCATTTTTATTCTTGCAGATGAAAGAGAGCAATAAAAAACCCTCAGGAAACAGGATATCACATTAGATGAATTAAGATCACATAGAGGTGATCTTTTATTGAGCTTAAAAGTTTCAAATAATCTGTAGAGTTGGGGGAAAGGAGGGTGGGGGGATGTTGGGAGAGAACCGGTTTGAAGTTTTTTGTTGGGCTTGTCATAAAATCACCTCGTGGCTGTGAGCCAAGGACTATTCTTCTCTGACGTGGGAAGGGATAAGAGCCAGACTTTGTCTAGTGTAACACCAGATCTGATATCAATATCACAGGCCCTGTATCAAACCCTTTCAGTGCTGTTCATTGTCTGAGTGCTGCTATCATCCAGCTGCAACCCTGAGAACAATGCCTGGGTCCAACCAGTGTTGCCACGTCTGCCGCCACACTTTGTATCTGCCTTGGAGCTGTGGGAGCCACAGCCCTTCCGATCGGCATTGTACATTTACAGGCCTTCAATGGCCATTATCATTATACTATATCTTTTCAATCATCGTCCATGGAGTGTATTCCATTTAAAGTGACACGTCCCCTTTTCTGTCCACGACTTTCCCAAAGCTGGTGTCCATGACAAATAGGGTTGCCAACTGTCCCGTATTAGCCGGGACATCCCGTAATTTGGGCTAAATTGGCTTGTCCCGTAATAGGCCCGGACGGCGCTGTAGGCCCAGACACTGCATGCCCGGACACTGTAGCCCAGGGACCGCAGCAGTCCCGGACACTGTAGGTCTGGACATTGTAGGCCCGGACACTGTAGGCCCGGACACTGTAGGCCCAGACACTGTAGGCCCAGACACTGCATGCCCGGACACTGTAGCCCAGGGACCGCAGCAGTCCCGGACACTGTAGGTCTGGACACTGTAGGCCCGGACACTGTAGGCCCGGACACTGTAGGCCCGGACACTGTAGGCCCGGACACTGTAGGCCCGGACACTGTAGGCCCGGACACTGTAGCCCAGCGACCGCAGCAGTCCCGGACACTATAGGCCCGGACACTGTAGGCCCGGACACTGTAGGCCCGGACACTGTAGGCCCGGACACTGTAGCCCAGGAACCTCAGCAGTCCCGGACAGTGTAGGCCTGGACACTGTAGGCCCGGACGGCGCTGTAGGCCCAGACACTGCATGCCCGGACACTGTAGCCCAGGGACCTCAGCAGTCCCGGACACTGTAGGCCCAGACACTGCATGCCCGGACACTGTAGCCCGGGGCCCGCAGCAGTCCCGGACAGTGTAGGCCCGAGCGCCGCCTAACGAAGGCCCGGGCAGCCGCCATTGGTGGAGCGGGAGCACGTGGCCGCTGGCTGGGTGAGATCACGTGACGTCACCTTGTCCCGTATTTGGGAGTGAGAAAGTTGGCAAACCTAGATTGAACCCACATCACTGGAGCTGAGATACAACAGCTCTGCCAGCGGCATCACTATGCTGCCCATCGTTGCCTAGTTTATGTTGAGTTACTTGATGTCAGTAAGAACACAAATCCCGACCAGCAAAGTAAATGAAAGAAAGGGGCTGTTGTGGCCTCAAATCTCAATGAATGAGGCAACAAAGATAACCAATACCGGGAATGCCTGCGCCCAGTGGCTCACTGGAACAGAGTGGATGTGGAGAGGATGTTTCCACTAGTCTATGACCGGAGGTCATAGCTTCAGAATAAAAGGACGTTCCTTTAGGAAGAGATGAGGAGGAATTTCTTTCGTCAGAGGGTGGTGAATCTGTGGAATTCATTGCCTACAGAAGGCTGTGGAGGCCAAGTCAATGGATATTTTTAAGGCAGAGGTAGATAGATTCTTGATCAGTACGGGTGTCAGGGGTTATGGGGAGAAGGCAGGAGAATGGGGTTAGGAGGGAGAGATAGATCGGCCATGATTGAATGGCGGAGTAGACTTGATGGGCTGAATGGCCTAATTCTGCTCCTATCACTTACGAATTTATGAATTCATAAACAAGCCATGTCAAGATTTGAAGTAAAAGCCGGTTTGTGTTATACCTGCCATATTTGAATACCTAGTCAAACACATTCATCCTAATGGAGTTACATTGATTGTGATCGTGGGTCGCTGGCAGTTTTAAAATGTTGCCAGTGGGAATAACTCGCGTATAAAAAGGCCAAAGCCATAGGTGACAAAGTACTGGAAGATACCATGGATTAGAAACATAGAAAATAGGTGCAGGAGGAGGCCATTAGGCCCTTTGAGCCAGCACCGCCATTCATTGTGATCATGGCTGATCATCCACAAAATGCCTCAGCTGCTGTAATACATGAGGAGTGGAGACTGTAGTGGAAATAAGTTAACAAGTTAGCAGTCTATTGGCTTTAAGGCTGATTTGGCCATCTATTGAGGTTGTGGCTGGGATGTTGCCAGGGAAATGTGGAAATCTTAGAAACAGTTCCACATGTTTTGCAACCCGCACTGGATTTCAAACATTAACAAAAAGAGAGACGGAAGAAAAATGTTCCTTCATTCAGAGCACAGCTCATGACCTGGGGGGAACCAGTGCTTTACATTAAACACATATCGAGCAGCGATCAACTTTGTAATGTCAGGAATGCAACCGTTTCTGGGGCAGGAAGAAAATTGGCAAAGTTTTATTTTCTAATTGTTTATTTTAGTTTATTTAGTTTGGAAAAACTGGCCCTTCGGCCCACCGAGTCCGCACCGACCAGTGGTCCCCGCACCTTAACACTATCTTACACAAACTAGGGACAATTTACGCATACACCAAGCCAATTAACCTACAAACCTGTACATCTTTGGAGTGTGGGAGGAAACCGAAGATCTCAGAGAAAACCCACGCAGGTCACGGGGAGAACGTACAAACTCCGTGCAGACAGCACCCGTAGTCGGGATTGTGCACGGGTCTCCGGCGCTGCAAGCGCTGTACGGCAGCAACTCTACCGCTACACCACCGTTTGTTGTGGGCGACGAGGGTCCTGTTGATTGCTGGCTCTGTAAGTGAGGTTTTGTCATGCGTTTGCAGACTGAGCAGGAAAAAGTTAGCATTTTGATGAAAGGATCTGTGGCAATGTTAATCAGAACTCTGTCGATGGTCTTTTAGAAGCGGATTAGTAGCACAGGTTGCAAGGCTGTCTGTCCGAAGCAGTAAACATGCATCTTGAAGCAAACTTAAAGCTGATGCTGTTACTTTGTGAGTGGATGTCCACTCCTTTCATTCCCCCACCCCCGCTCGTTATTATTTTTTGTTGTTGTATTAATCACATTTATATGAAGATATAATTGTATGGACAATGCTATTTTGAATGAGCTGTTCGGCATTTTAACTGTCCAGTGACTGTGTCTCATCTTGCTTGTTGGTAGCAAGCTCGGGCAGAATTCTCCCCGATTTCACAAAGTGCGTCTCTCCTAGAAAGAAAATGTCTTTGCCTTGAGGTAAAAAAAAAAGCCTCTGTTCAGAACCCATGCGGATTAACTCCTGAAATGGTCTGGCCTGGTTTCTAAAGAGAAGATTCTGCATTTCTTTGTAAGGTTTTAATGCTGAAACCCTTTCACAAAAGGAGGGGGTTAAGCACCTATTAGAAACCATTGCATCAGTTTTCCTTGAAGGACCCTCTGGGTCCAGTTAAAGCTGCCCCTTTCTGTTCCACGCTGCAAGCCTTCATTGAAAGCAGAGCTGGGGGTTTGGGGTGTTTGGGGTCACTGGAGGCACCGTTTAAGGGGCAGCCCATGGCCCGAGGGTACAGGGCGCCAGTGCAGCAAAACTGGTTTATGCGCATTGTTTGGTCATTGGCTTAATAGGATAAATGAAGCTGGACAACCTCCTGACCTATGCTCAAATGCGGCAACTTTTGTATCCTTAAACCAGGTCGGGAGATTGAGGACAGGGGGCTGCTTATCCATTAATCTGCCTTTTTAAATAACTGAGCATTTAATCCGATTTGTTCCATCGGATGACCAACTTTCCTTCCTTTTGTCCAACCTTTCTCCTGGTCTAAACTGGGATTCAGGTTGTGTGGGTGGTGACTGCATAAGCAGGGATTCTGTGTGTTTTTAACAAGCTTCCTTGCAAGACTCTGAATTTCACTGTTAGATTTCTTGCAGAGCAAATAAAAACATGAGCATTGAGCACTGATGTGCTGTTTACATTTTAACTGTGCCGTGCAGTGTGATACTGGCTCTGCTCAGGTGCTGATGAGCTCTGGTCAGCAATGCAGTTGGTGCAAGTGATGATGCCAATGGTCAACATTGTTCACGTGGCATTGTTCAGTGTGTATTGCTTGCTTCTAGCTGTGCAGTTATTTGGGAGCCTGGAGGAATTGTCATGACCTTCCCACCAGCATCCACCAGGTGTATATTTGGAGTGGAGACAGAAAAAACCCCAAAGGTTTTCAAAAAGGTCTTCTTCCCTTGTAGTTTGGCAGAGATGCAAGATTCAAGATTCAATTGAATTGTCACATGTACCAATTAAGGTGCAGTGAAATGTGAGTCACCATACAGCCATACTTAAGTAAAACGCAACAAGCCACACAAACCTCATAAAATAGAATTTAACATAAACATCCACCACAGCGGATTCCACATTCCTCACTGCGATGGAAGGTAATAAAGTTCAATCGTCTTCCTCTTTGTTCGCCCGCGGTCGGAGCTGTCGAACCGTCCGCAGTCGCCGCTGCCGACTGTCCGATGTCCGAGGCCCTCACGTCGGGACGATCAAAACTGCGGTGTCGGGACGGATTGAAACTCTCAGCAGCATGGAGCTCCCGAGACGGCCTCTTCTTACTGGAGACCGCAGGCTTCACTGTGTTCAAGTCCACAGGAGCTCTCCAAAGATGATCCTCAGCAAAGGATCGCAGCTCCGCGATGTTTAAGTCCGCGCCGCGCCCCCGCCTTGAAGCGCCGGGCCGGTCTCCAGGAAAGGCCGCCAACTCCACCATATTAGGCCGCAGTGGAGACACAATACGGAGAAAAATCGCATCTCCGTCGAAGTGGAAAACTCTGGGGAAAATAGTGCAAGTGATACTGATGCTTGATAGTGATTGGGATTACTGTGCTTCCACTGAAGTTATAGTAGAAATTTGCTTCAGGTGTCCTCTCCCAGAGCTGTGCCTCTTGGGTCCAGGAAAATCATGATGTCCACGCTTCAACCATATGTGCTCGTAGAGACAGTACTTAGCTTGCCCTTTGCTTCTGTCCAATAAATTCTGATTAGCACCGTGAGGAAGAGATTTCATTACGTTAACACGTTCAATACCTTTCACCCCACCAGCCTCTGCGTCCAACACATCATCCTCCGACATTCCTGTCATCCTCAACATGATCCCACCACCAGTCACATCTTCCCATCAGATTGAAAAGACTAGGTTTGGAGATTACTGGAGTTTAGAAGGATGACAGGGGATCGTATAGAAACATATAAAATTATAAAAGGACTGGACAAGCTAGATACAGGAAAAATGTCCCCAATGCTGAGGGAGTCCAGAACCAGGGGGCACAGTCTTAGAATAAAGGGGAGGCCATTTAAAACTGAGGTGAGAAGAAACATTTTCACCCAGAGAGTTGTGAGTTTGTGGAATTCTCTGCCACAGAAGGCAGTGGATGCCAAATCACTGGATGGATTTAAGAGAGAGTTAGCTCTAGGGGCTAGTGGAATCAAGGGATATGGGGAGAAAGCAGGCACAGGTTACTGATTGTGGATGATCAGCCATGATCCCAATGAATGGCGGTATTGGCTCAAAGGGCCGAATGGCCTCCTGCATCTATTTTCTATGTTTCTATCCACCCCATTTCCCTTGCCGCAGAGTCCGCTCCTTCCACACATCCCTGGCTCACTCATTCCTTCCCACTCAAACCCACCCCCTCACCAAGTACTTTCCCCTGCAACCGCAGGAGATGTAATATGTATCCCTATAATTCCTCCCTCACCTCCAGGGACCCTTGCAGTCTCTCCAGGTGAGACAGTGGTTCATGTGCACCTCCTGTAACCTCATCTACTGCATCTGGCGCTCCCGATGTGGCTTTGTGTACATCGGCCAGACCAAGAGTAGACTTGACAACCGTTTGGTCCACGGTCTACTGGATCTCCCAGTTGATGAACATTTTAACTCCTCCTGGTGGAGTTGATGCCATGGGACATTGAGAGATAATAAATGTCATTGCACGTGTTAATTTGAGTCCCATTTTGGAAAAATCAATTGGATTTTGCTAATTCTTGGCAATGTTGATCATGGTCCCCGATGTATTGCTCGTGGACAGTTTCACGTTCCAATCAGTCAAAGTCACAAGATCAAGGGAGAAGGAAGCGAAGGGCAAAACTGATCGCCTCAAACGCACAAATTATGCTAGACCAAAGAAACAGCAGGCTGCAAGTCTAGGATAAGGCCACACGCCTCAAGCCTGCTTTAATAAGATCACAACTGATGTGACTGTAACCTCTACTCCATATTTCCATCCACCTGCGATAACCTTTCACCCGTTTGCCAATCAAGTCCCCTCCCTCCACTTTAAACATGTCCAAACACAAGAGCATTCTATGAGCGTACAAACCTTTGAGAGAGTCTGTTCTCCCACAGTCCTGCCTTAAGTGGTGACCGCGTTTTCTCAAGTAGTGATTTACTGCAGCAGGATCTCCAGCCTGTTTCTGGCATTTATAGGACACTAGATATGCCAATAACCGTGACCACGTGCCCGCCCTTCCTCGTGCTGCTGAAGAACTGTCCACATCTGAGGAACATTCACACCATGTTGGCGTGAATACTCACTCAGTCTCCTGGCTGTGTTGCCAACTTTGTCCAACCACTGCCAGGTGCTGCTTGGTCCTCATGTAAGCAAAATGTTCTAATTGCTTTTATCTTGTTTCCTTGTCTCTTCGATCCCATTTTCATCTTTAACCTAATCTTGTTTTATGAGCTGTGACATCCGTAACGTGATGTGCATTTTCAATATAGCATTAAAAATGCAGGTAGATTTGAAGAAGGGTCTCGACCTGAAACGTCACCCATTCCTTCTCTTTAGAGATGCTGCCTGTCCCGCTGAGTTACTCCGGCTTTTTGTATCTATCTTCGGTTTACACCAGCATCTGCAGTTCCTTCCTACACAGGTGCATTGAAAGCTGTTTGTTTTTTTCATTCTGTAGATGGTGTCTCATGACAATGTAACCACTTTATTTGCTAACTTTCGAACATGGAACCAGACTTGCTACACAACAACTGTGGCTGTATTGCTGGAATGTATTCCTACCTTTTACATGACATTGAACTCTTCTTCACTGATTCCTTCATTGAGAATCTAAGACCGAATGTGGCAGTTTTGGTGGTGCTGGGTTTATTATTATTTTGTGGGGAGAGGGAAATGCAGGGGTGAAAAATAATTAATTGGCAGAAGAGAAAGATAACTCATTGTTTTTATCAGTGGAACTCAGTGAATTGTTTGCAACAGTGAATAATGGCATGGTTAGGGTCCCTTTAAATGCTGTTGAACGTTTCCCTCTGAACACGATAAACAGCAGAGAGTTGAATGCAGCTTTTAAAAGGGTGCTATCATCTTTTGCAGAAAATTATTATGCAGGATGAAAGCTAGGCAGAGACATCCCTGAAATCTATTTTGCTACTCTCAGAGCAAAGCAATAGCACGCTGGCAAACAGATTCTCGTGACTAACTGGCACATCAGCAGAAAGTTCATCTGATTCAGTGTGTACAAATTACACAAAAGGAATTCCAACTGCAAATAAACCAGCTAGTCATAAAAACAAATCATAAAAGCTTTTACCATTACTTAGAGAGGAAGAATTCAACAGAAGTAAGCATATCCTGTCTCTGTCTGATGGGCAATAAGGATTTGGCAGCAACTTTAAACAAATCCTTTTTACGTCTTCATGGCAGAAGCAAATTTCTACTGTAAATGTAGATGTAAAGTGAACAGGTGGGTCAAAATGGTCGATCACTGGGGCATTTAGTGGGACTAAAAGCTGATAATTCCCCTGCATCACTTGCATTCCCCACGATTTAAATAAAGATTGTGGATGCATTGGCTTTGATTGCAGAATTTTCCACATTTTGTAATGGTCTCTGTGGGTTGTTCAAGAGAAAACAGTGAATGATAAATTAGTTACAGTAACTTAATATAATTGACAGGGAATATATTAGAATTACGGACCCTTTCAAAAATTATAACAGTTATGCTCGATGAACACAAATTTATGAAAGAGAGCTTTTGTTTGACAGGATTGTGGTTAATTTTAGATGAGAGGTAGTTACTTATTTGGTGCATCTAGATTGTCAGAAGAGGTTGTGAGGCAGGATTAGAAATTGTGTGCTTTGGGATAATGTGCTTGACAACACTGACGATTGGAAAACTGACAGCGGACATGGAGTTAATAGATCATTACAATTGATTTATACCGAAGCCAATTAACCTACTGTACGTCTTTGGAGATTGGGAGGAAACCAGAGGACCCGGGAAAAAACCCACGTGGTCACGGGGAGAACGTATAAACTCCATACAGACAGCACCTGTAGTCAGGATCAAACCCGGATTTAGATTGGAAAAATAAACCGAGGGAAGACAAAAAGAGGCTGATATAAAGATAATGTGGCAGATATAATATAATGTGGAGAACAGAAAAATTATCCAATTTACTAAGATTTTTTTTTCAAAAGGGTAAGTACCATATCCTGGAAGGCCACGTTTGTGTGTGAACCATGGAAAATTGTGGATCAGCAATTTGGGGAACAGAGTCAAATATTATGAGCAACAGGCTGGAAGGTAGACAAAGGCCAAGATCAAAGCAGCCTAATCTTAATGAATACTGGAGCAGGTTGCAGGGGTCGCGTGGCACCCTGCTGCTCCTATTTATGAAGTTCTTACATTCTTTGTTCAATCGGTATGCTATTGTGAGAGGAAAGAAGGCTACTGTATTGATCTCACTTTAAATTCCAGTTTGGGATTGGGCTCTGACAATAATAGTTATGAATTCCTTTGATTGAATAATTGACTGGTTTACCACGACACTCTCATGTTCTGAACTCACTTTTAATCCAAAACTATCATCTTACCTTTTCGTAAGTGGAAATCACAGAAGGACCCATATAACACTTCTATTAAATCAACACACGAAGAAGGCTCTCGACCCGAAACGTCACCCATTCCTTCTCTCCAGAGATGCTGCCTGTCCCGCTGAGTTACTCCAGCATTTTGTGCCTATCTTCCATATAATCCAGCAATGTTTCCTGGTAGACACAAAAAGCTGGAGTAACTCAGCTGGTCAGACAGCATCTCTGGAGAAAAGCAATAGATGACGTTTTGGGTCGAGACCCCTCTTCAGACAATGTCTCAAAGCCTCCTGGTCGATCACTTCGTACAGCATGTACTGAAGTTGAGTATTCAAAAAAAGGACACATGCAAATTTGTAGCATCTTCACAACCTCTGTGGTAGAGGACTTCAAAGGTGCAACCGCCTGAGTGAAAACATATCTTCACATCTCATTGCTAAATCACTAGCCACTAATTCTGAGATTGTGGTTCCTTGGTCTCCATTTTCTGGTTAGGTGAAACCTTTTTACAGCATTTAACCGTATCAAGCCCCATTACAATCTAGGAAATCTGGTCATAGTCTCTACATTTCTTTGACAGATTCATGGATAGGAATGGTTTGGAGTGGTATAGAAACATAGAAACATAGAAAATAGAAAATAGGTGCAGGAGGAGGCCCTTTGGCCCTTCGAGCCAGCACCACCATTCATTGTGATCATGGCTGATCGTCCCCAATCAATACCCCGTGCCTGCTTTCTCCCCATATCCCTTGATTCTACTAGTCCCTAGAGCTCTATCTAACTCTCTCTTAAATCCATCAAGTGATTTGGCTTCCACTGCCTTCTGTGGCAGAGAATTCCACAAATTCACAACTCTCTGGGTGAAAAAGTTTTTTCTCACCGCAGTTTTAAATGGCCTCCCCTTTATTCTAAGACTGCGGACTCGGTGGGCCGAAGAGCCTGTTTCTGCGCTGTATCTCTAATAAAACTAAATAAATAATAATAAATGGGATAGTCAAATGGGATATGACCAAATGCATGCAAATGGGACAAGCTAAGACAGAGAATTTTGGTCAGCATACATGAGTTGGACCAAGGGACCTATTTCTGTGCTGTATGTCTATATAATTTATGGAATCTAGACATAGGACACAGGGAATTTAGGAATCTGGATCGCATGCAACTAAAAGCTTTTCACTGCATCTCGGTATACATGACAATGATAAACCAATATCAAGAACGTGGTATGTTTCTCTCTCTCTCGCTCTCCCCCGTCTCTTTCTCTTTCACAAACACACAGGCTGTCTTCTCTTGCTCCCTCTCTACCCCTCTCTTCTGCACTCTCTCTCTCTCTCTGAAATCCAGCAGTCAAATGGCGCACAGTACGATCTCACAGCCTGCATTTTAACAATGACTCGTTGGTAGGTCTTGATCCAATATCTATCTGACTACAAGTGTTACAGCTAGACCAGAGTTCATACCCCTGCAAGATAGACTACTCGACCCTAAAAACCCTAGTATGTCATGGCGCCATTTTAGTAGGCAGAAACTTGCAGAAACATTTTAAAAGAAAAATAACAAAAATCTGTGAATTGATAGATGAGATAAATGCTTCATTTTTGTGGTATCATCACACATACTATTCCCCAAAACATTGATTACATTGCGAGAGGCTTAGCGAACGGCGGGTTTGCTTACTAAAATGGCGGATGTTACACTCCTTTGCGTACTACACTTCAGTATAGGCAATTTCAATGGAGTGCTCCTCTGGTATCTTTGATTGTAACTACACAAGATGGCAAATTCAGATCCTTCGATGACTTTGGGGGTAATTTAAATCCAGGTAAATTAACTTGGAATACAAAGGTAGAACCTGTAATAATGGCTATGAAGCTAAAGGATCATTGTTTAAAAAAGCTAGTTCAGGAATTTCCTCCAGGGAAATATACAATTTGCAATACCATGTGTGACTCCATGCTGGAGAAGATGTGGTGACTCTTACCTGCTCTCCAAATTGGCCCTGGTTCGAGATGATGAATAAGTGCTTACTTTGGCAGTGATGCCTTATCACATCAATAAATAAAGAGTCTTGAATTCAGACCTCGGTGTGTGCTACATCTGCACACATCTATTAGCCAGAAACAGATTTCAAGTCAAAGATCTTTCTTCAGCATTTGGGAAATGCTAGATATTAAAAAAAGGTTCCTCAGAGAAAAGGGAGGGGTTGGAGAGAACAAAAGGGAAGGTACGTGATAGTGGAAAGGGCAAGAAATATTGAATGGCACAAAGTGCTGCAGTAACTCAGGACAGGCAGCATCTCTGGAGAGAAGGAATGGGTGACGTTTCGGGTCCAGATTCTTCTTCGGAAGAAGGGTTTGAAGAAGGGTCTCGACCCAAAACGTCACCCATTCCTTCTCTCCTGAGATGCTGCCTGTCCCGCAGAGTTACTCCAGCATTTTGTGTCTATCTTTGGTTTAAACCAGCACCTGCAGTTCCTTCCTACATGTTAACTCTCCCTAATAGACAATAGACAATAGGTGCAGGAGTAGGCCATTCGGCCCTTCGAGCCAGCATCGCCATTCAATGTGATCATGGCTAATCTGTTTATATTTCCTGTATATCTGTCTAATCTGTTGTATATTTCCAGCATCTTTTGTTCTTTTTAAAATCTAAAATCTAAATCTTCAGTATGTACACTACTTTGCATTTAACTAATAATCAGTATCTTCCAGGTTCTCTCTAATATTTGAGCGGTAAATGCAAGTGAATTTCAACATTTTTCTGTGTCTGATGAAAAGCACAGTATTTTGATTATTTGTTACTTTTACTGAATGATAATTCATGTCTCTGCAGTAAATGCACACCGTATGAAATGCATATTCTAATGACATATCCCAGAAATAAGATGCTGTGTACATATTTGGAGAATCCCCTCAGGAAGAGGAGCTAGCATAACAACAAAATGCAAAGTAAATACCAGAAATACTTCAATAGGAACATCATTAACCCTGTGAAGTTTGAAACAGCACATTAATAATGTGACTTCAGTTATGACCATTAAATTCAGACATCAATCAATACTTCCCTTAGCTTTTGTTAATGAGGGCTTTTCTATTTCAAAAAAAAAATCTTCACATCTATATTTGGAAACAACCAATAAAAAAATGTAGAGTTGTAAGCTGCCTTACAACTCCAGAAATAAGGGTTCAATCCTGACCACGGGTGCTGCCTGTATGGAGTTTGTACGTTCTCCCAGTGACCGCGTGGGCTTTCACCGGGTGCCCCGGTTTCCTCCTACGCTTCAAAGACATCCAGGTTTGTGGATCAATTGGCATGGTAAAAATTATGATAGTCCAGGGTGCATAGGATAGTGCGAGTGTGTGGGATCGCTGGTCGGCACGGACTCGGTGGCCTGTTTCCGCGCTGTAGCCCGAAACTAAAGCAAACTAAACTAAACTGAACAACAACACAACTTTTCACAAAGGCTCAGCTTTTAATCTGGAAATAAAATGTCTCCTCAGGTCACGTTGCCACAGATGAGCATGCAACCATTTGGCACCAATATTGGCACCAGGTTTCCACAGCTCATTGTGGCATTACAGCAGTTGGAAAACAGTTGCTGATACCTTTAGTTTAGGTTTTCGTTTAGTTTAGAGAAGTAGTGTGGAAACAGGCCCTTCGGCCCAGCAAGTCCACGCCGACCATCGATCACCAGCACACTAGTTCTATGTTATATCACTTACACATTTATAGAAGCAATTTATAGAAGCCAATTAAAGTACAAACATGCTTGGGTTTGGAGTGTGGGAGGAACCCGGAGAAAATTCACCATGTCACAGGGAGAACGTACAAACTCCGCACACACAGACAGCACCCGTAGTCATGATTGAACCCGGGTCTCTGGCGCCGTGAGGCAGCAGCTCTACTGTTGCACCGCCGTGTCGGACTGCTGCCGAAGTAGTTAGGCACTATATACAATATCCAGAGTTCCTGATGTTTGGAGCAGTTAGTTACCAGATAATGGAAATATCTCAGTTCAAAGGGGATATCCTGTTAATTAGGGATGGGGAGAATTCTCAGATGCATCAGTATTCCTGTGATGAAACATAGCTAGGACCAAAGACTTCCTTTGATCAAAGCCCATTGAATGATTTTACAACTCAAAGCATTAAGTGATTCATCCCTCAACTAGAAACCAATCTGAGCAGGCTGGCTTCACTTCATTTCCCATATGGACAGATATTTGTGATGCAAAGTTACTGAAACATGGCAAATTTTATTCTGAGATTGGCACAGTATATTTTCCAACTTCAATCAATCCCAAAGCACTTTAAATACAATCGTTTTCTTTTAAAAATCTAGTTTATTGTTCTTTTAGGAAACACAGCTGTCTTATCCAAACAACAGGAGAGAATGTATCATTGTTTTAGATGGGGAAGCAAGGCACTGCAGATGCTGGAGGCCACAATGTACTGGTGTGGAAGTATAATGTTGTTATCACATCTTGTTGAAACCACAAGTCAAAGGACACTAAGCGAACACTAAGCCGTTAATGAATATATAAACATTGAGAATGTCAGAAGAGTTGTTGCACTGTTCTTGTTTTGTATATATATTTTCTATTCTGAATAAAGTTTATTTTTGGATAGACACAAGGATATGCAGGAAATGGTGGGATATGGATCAAGTGCAGGCAGATCAGAGTTGGTCTTGGCATCATGTTTGGCACTGACGTTGTGAGCCAAAGGGCCCGTTCCTGTGCTGCACTGTTTTATTTTCTATGTTCCGTCTGAAAACTAGCACCTACAATCGTGCAGGACCCTAAAACTCTGCAGCGGTCTCAGATCATGCAGAGACTGCAATGGGGAGTTAATTTTTAAGTGGCTATAAAATGTGTTATAACAGCAGATCATTGTACTCTGCCTGTGAAATTCAGCTCTACTGTTAATAGAAGGAAGATGGAAGACAGAATACACACACTGACTTTACTATATAGCATGTTTAGATTTAGTTTAGTTTAGTTTAGTTTATTGTCATGTGTACCGGGGGACAATGAAAAGCTTTTGTTGCATGCTATCCAGTCGAAGAACAGACTATACTTAATTATAATCAAACCATACACAGTGTACTGATAAAGGATGTGTTGGAAGGAACTGCAAATGCTGGTTTACAACAAAGATAATACACAAAATGCTGGATATGCTTCAGAGAAAGTGGCTCGACCCGAAACATCACCCATTCCTTCTCTCCAGAGATGCTGCCTGTCCTCCAGTTACTCCAGCATTTTGTGTCTATCACAGATAAAGGATAAAGGGTACAACATTCAGTGCAAGATATTGTCTGATAAAGATAGTTCAAAGTGCTACTAATTAGAGATAAATGACTGGACATTCTGCATTGGAGTCCAGAGTGTTTCTGTAATGCCCAGCTGACCATTATAACCCATCAAGAAATCTGAACATTATAACCCATCAAGAAATCTCTTGAACGCAAAATGTGTACTTGGGCTAAATGGATGATTGGAGGATCCGTTTTACAGGATTTAACCAAACATTGGGAAGGATATAACTCTACGACCCTCACCACCTTCCTTCAGCCTCGACCCGAAACGTCACCCATTCCATCTCTCCAGAGATGCTGCCTGTCCCGGCTAAGTTACTCCACCATTTTGTGTATATCTTCGGCAGTTGATATTTCTCCTCCAGTGATGAAGAGTCCTTGACCTGAAATATTAACTCTGTTTATCACTCCATAGATGCTGCCTGTGCTACCGAGTATTTCCAGCATTTCTATTTTTAAAATATTTTATACTGACGGATTAGTTTAGGATAAATGTAAATGAATGCTAATGGACAGCACAGACTCAGTGAGCAAATGTGCCTGTTTTCCACTTTGTATAACTCTGACTCTATGCCTATTTCTGATTTTATTTACAGAAATACCATTAGGTACTCCTGGATTCCCAAGTAGCACATGTAACAGGGGAGGCAATGTTCAGGGCTACAGAGGGTGAGACTAATGCAGCACCAGGGGATGCTGTTGTGTCTAAAGGATGAGATGTTAATATGAGCCCCCAATTTCAATCATCAAAAGCTCCACAGGACAATTCAAAGAGAAATCTCTGGGGCCTAAGGTGCCCATTATGCCTGTTCCAAATCTTTATAAAAATATGATCCAATTTACCCCAATCTTTCCCAATCCCCCTGCAAACTGGTATCTTCACTTCCCAGGAAAACAGATAAAGGGTGACGTGGATTTTTGATTGTGCGATGGCCTTTTTGAAATTTGCCTGCAGATATTTTTCATTCTTGATTTGTAGAGATTTCACGCAAAAGTTGATACAATAAAAATACTTTAAAAAACTTCCTTAGCTGAACTGATTTGACTCACAATTAGAGAAAGATGTATGTATATAACATCTTTAATATCCTTTCAGGGCATCCTAAGTGCTTCCTAGTCAGAGGAGTATGTTTCAGGTGTGTTTCTGCCTGGCCATAATGTAGGAAACATGCCAGCCAATTCATGCTCCCCCATATTGTATTCATGACTAAATAATCTGCTCTAGAATTGTAGAATGGTTATCAGATTTTTGGATTTGTACAATCTGCATTTTAAGAACTTCCTTTACCATGGGCACTGATTAAAGGCTGTCGTCAATACTGTGGTTCCTTTGGTTTGTATAAACAGGCTGACTCAAAGAAAAGGAGGAAGTTACTTGCTCTGTTTAAGTTACAAAAGAATGCATTGCCTTTCATGAACTCAGGACATTGTGGTGTAGAAGAGAAATGGTCCAAAGAAGTGGCACATCAGCTTATCTTTTTATCATGCTGGGTGCAAATACTGTAAGTTAATGACATTCTTTCAACAGAGAATGGAATTGCATTTTTACTGAGTTGCCTGTTCTGAACTCCATGTCAGGTGCAGTTTGATGTGCAGTCATAGAGTCATAAAACACAGAAACAGGCCCTTCAACCTAACGTGTCCATACCGATCACGATGCCCCATTTACACTCGTCCCACCTGCCCGCGTTTGGCCCATATCCCTCTAAACCTTTCCTATTCATGTACCTTCCCAAATATCTTTTAATGACATTTGGATACGTACATGAAAAGTCAATGTTCTAAACATAGAAACATAGAAAATAGGTGCAGGAGGAGGCCTTTCGGCCCTTCCAGCCAGCACCGGCATTCATTGTGATAATGGCTGATCGTCCCCAATCAATAAACTGTGCCTGCCTTCTCCCCATATCCCTTGATTCCACTAGCCCCTAGAGCTCTATCTAATTCTCTCTTAAATCCATCCAGTGATTTGGCTTCCACTGCCCTCTGTGGCAGAGAATTCCACAAATTCACAACTCTGGGTGAAAAAGTTTTTTCTCACCTCAGTTTTAAATAGCCTCCCCTTTATTCTAAGACTATGCTCCCTGGTTCGGGACTCGCACAACATTGGGAACATTTTTCCTGCATCTTTTTTGTCCAGTCGTTTTATAATTTTATATGTTTCTATAAGATCCCCTCTCATCCTTCTAAATTCCAATGAATACAAGTCTAGTCTTTTCAATCTTTCCTCATATGTCAGTCCCGCCATCTCAGGGGTCAAT
Organism: Rhinoraja longicauda; assembly: GCF_053455715.1. NCBI lineage: Eukaryota > Metazoa > Chordata > Chondrichthyes > Rajiformes > Arhynchobatidae > Rhinoraja > Rhinoraja longicauda. The sequence goes on from NC_135977.1 coordinate 33,713,602, forward strand.
CTCATGAACCTCAATTACACTGGCTCAATTACAAGGATGTCCTTCCTCAAATTAGGAGACCAAAACTGTACTCAATACTCCAGATGTGGTCTTACCAGGGCCCTACACAACTGCAGAAGAACCTCTTTAATCCTATACTGAAATCCTCTTGTTATGAAGGCCAACATTCCATTAGCTTTCTTCACTGCCTGCTGTACCTGCACGCCAACTTTCAGTGACTGGTGTACAAGGACACCCAGGTCTCGCTGCACCTCCCCCTTACCTAACCTAACTCCATTGAGATTATAATCTGCCTCCTGGTTTCTGCCGCCAAAGTGGATAACCTCACATTTATCTATATTATACTGCATCTGCCACGCATCCGCCCATTCACTCAACCTCCAGGTCACCCTGCAATCTCCTAACATCCTCTTCACAGTTTACACTGCCACCCAGCTTTGTGTCATCCGCAAATTTGCTAGTGTTGCTTCCAATTCCCTCTTCCAAATCATTAATATATATGGTAAACAGTTGCGGCCCCAACACCGAGCCTTGCGGCACTCCACTCGCCACTGCCTGCCATTCTGAAAAGGACCCATTTACTCCTGCTCTTTGTTTACTGTCTGCCAACCAATTTTCTATCCATGTCAACACCCTACCCCCAATACCATGCGTCTTACGGATTATGCCCAGAAATTCCTGCCATTGCTGTTCCACCATTATTCCTGCTAGGATCCCCTTTCCTGTCGACCTTGGCCAGCTCCTCTCTTTTTTTTTAGATTTAGATTTAGATTCTACAGCGCGGAAACAGGCCCTTCGGCCCACCAAGTCTGCGCCGCCCAGCGATCCCCGCACATTAACACTATCCTACACACACCAGGGACAATTTTTACATTTACCCAGCCTCTCTCATGCCTTCATAGTCCCCTTTGTTCAACTACATCACTGACACTTCCGATTTAACCTTCTCCTTCTCAAATTGCAGATTAAAACTAATCATATTATGATCACTACCTCCAAGCGGTTCCTTTACCTCGAGTTCTCTTACCGAATCTGGTTCATTAATAATAATAATAATGCATTATATTTATATAGCGCTTTTCATACTCAAAGACGCTTTACAGGGATTTAAAGAACATAGGGAAGTGAATAAATAGATAAATAAGTAAACAAACAGAGAAAGGAGACAGAAGGTGAGGTGACCTTCAGTGGTTGAAGGCAGTACTGAACAGGTGAGACTTCAGTGATGTTTTGAATGTGGTGAGTGAGGAGGAGTCTCTGACGATTTGGGGTAGTGAGTTCCATAGGGTGGGAGCAGCGATGGAGAAGGCCCTGTCCCCCCAGGATCTGAGTTTGGTCCGGATGGGGGGGGGATAGGAGATTGGCAGCAGCAGAACGGAGGGTGCAGGTGGAACAACAATAAATCCAGAATTGCCTTTTCTCTGGTAGGCTCCATTACAAGCTGCACTAAGAATCCATCTCAGAGGCACTCTACAAACTCCCTTTCTTGGGGTCCAGAACCAACCTGATTTTCCCAGTCTACCTGCATATTGAAATCCCCCATCACCACAGTGGCATTACCTTTGTTACATGCCAGTTTTAACTCCTGCTGCATCTTACACCCTACATCCGGGCTACTATTTGGAGGTCTGTAGATAACACCAATAAGTGTCTTCTTGCCTTTACAATTCCTCAACTCAATCCACAGTGACTCTACTTCATCAGTCCCTATGTCACCCCTCGCAAGGGACTGAATTTCATCCCTCACCAGCAGAGCTACCCCACCGCCACTGCCCACCTGCCTGTCCTTTCTATTGGATGTATAACCCTGAATATTAAGTTCTCAGGCCCGATCCTCCTGCAGCCACGTCTCTGTAATCCCCACAATGTCATATCTACCAACCTCTAACTGAGCCTCAAGCTCATCTACTTTACTTCTTATACTTCACGCATTCATATATAGTACTTTTAATTCCTTACTCATCTCACCCTTCACACCGATCCCTATTACACTTGGCCATTCTCTCCTATCCCTTTGTGAGCTTTCTTTCCCGTTAATTCTGGGGTCATTAACTATCCCTTTACTCTCTTTCCCTTTAACTCCACCCTTGACTGTCCCATTTGACACCTAAATGTAGTGAAAGTATCAATTGATTTACACATTGGACCTTGAACTAACTGCAGTGCAGTAAAACACTTACATTCTATTTTACTGGTGTTACCTGAAACATCGCTAAGGGCAATCTTATTGAAAATAATTCTGTTGGTGTTTTACTATGGGCATTAGGGTCGCCAACTTCCTCACTCCCAAATACGGGACAAAGGGTGACGTCACCGCCCCGCGCCCCACATGTCCTCACCCAGCTGGGGGCCACGTGCTCCCGCTCCACCAATGGCGGCCGCCCGGCACAGGAGCACGTGGCCGCTGGCTGGGTGAGGTCACCCTTTGTCCCTTATTTGGGAGTGAGGAAGTTGGCGACCCTACGAATACGAGACAAGGACGGTCCCGTAGTTAGTTGGGCTAACTACTTTAGCCCAAAATACGGGATGTCTCGGCTAATTTAGCCCAAAATACGGGATGTTGGCAACCCTAATGGACATTGATAAGAAGTGCATGACTATTTTACTTTGGAACTGTCCACTAAAAATATTTAAGCTCTCGCACAACCAAAGCAAATCTGAATCATTGTCCAAACATTCCTGAGGGAAAGCATTGGAACAGGTTTAAAAAGTGAGGCTATCCTTCAGTGCTGGAATCCAACCAGCTCACACAAACCCCTGCTTTGTAACTAAAGCCAAGCATTATTAGAGGTGGCTGCAGTATTGTATATTCTGTGGTTAAATAGACAGTATCCTCTTTGTTTGACTTTCCAAGTCATATTTAATAACTATCAGAAACCCATTCATCCTTTCATGAGCTGTACTGCAGGTCTGTGTCGTCTATTAGTTACGTGAAGTTTACCAGGAAGATCAATGCAATTATTATAGGTAGATAAAAGTTTTGTTTTGGAGATACAGTGCGGAAACAGGCCCTTTGGCCCCCCCGAGTCCATGCCGACCATTGATCCACCTCCAGTTTAAATTCCATTTGGAATATTTTGGAGGACCAAGGACCAAGAACCCACCACTCGAGGTTCATGTTATCTCGCTTTCACATTCTACTCACTAGGGGCACTTTACAGAAGCCAATTAAGCTATAAACATGCGTGTCTTTATGGGAGGAAACCCACGCGGTCACAAGGAAGATGTGCAAACTCCACACAGACAGGACCTGTAGTTGTGATGGATCTCTGGCGCTGTGAGTCAGCAGCTCTCTCACTGTGCCGCCCAAAGAGGCAGCATTTTGTTCATGTGTTGTGTACACTCTCTCATCAGTGAAGGCTTTATGGACAATTTACGGCATTGGCTCGTTGGCCATAAATGTGGGCAGCAGGATGTCACAGTTGGTGGAGCTGCTGCCTCACAGTGATAGCCGCCTGGGTTCAATCCTGACCTTAAGTGCTACCTATGTAAAGTTTGCAGGTTCTGCCAGTGGCTATGTGAGTTTCCTCGAAACACTCCGGTTTCCTACTTCATCCCAAAGAAGTGTGGGTTGTGAGGTTAATAAGCAAGTTATCACTTGTGTGGGTGAGCGAACGAGTCAAGGGGAAGTTGATAAGAGAATAATAATAATCATAATAATAATAATATATTCCTTTATTTGTCCCACACCGGGGAAATTTGCAGTGTTGCAGCAGCAAAATGGATAGCAAGAAACTGTGGGTTTTTTAAGCTGTTACTGTTAACTGGCCTGTTGACTCGTCTGCTGGGAGCAGTGCTGGTTGTGGAGTCTCACAGCAGCGGGAAGGAAGGACCTCCGATATCTCTCCTTCACGCACTTGGGGTGAAGGAGTCTGTCACTGAAGGAGCTACTCAGTGCAGTGACAGTGTCCAGCATGGGGTGGGAGTCGTTGTCCAGCAGCGATGTTAACTTTGCCATCATCCTCCACTCTCCCACCGCCTGCACTGAATCGAGGGGGCAACCCAGGATGGAGCTATCCTTCCTGACCAGCTTGCCAAGTCTCTTCCCTTCCGCTGCTGAGATGCTGCTGCTCCAGCAGACCACTCTATATAAAATGGCCGATGCAACCACCGTTTTGGAGAAGGTCCTTTGGAGTGCTCCCTGAACTCCAAAGGACCTGTCTCCTCAGCAGATAAAGTCTGCTTTGGCCCTTTTTGTACAGTGCATTGATATTTTCGGTCCAGCCAAGTTTATTGTTAAGGTAAACACCCAGGTACTTATAAGAGTCCACTCTCCCGATGTCCATTCCCTGGATGTTCACCGGTGTCGGGGGGGACCTGGCTGCGCCTGCGGAAATCCACCACCATCTCCCTGGTTTTCCCCGCGTTGATCTGTTGACTGCTGACGGTTCCGCTGGCACCAGTCCACAAAGTCCCTGATCATTTCTCTGTACGCCCTGTCATCGTCGTCTGTGATGAGGCCGACAATGGCAGAGCAGAAAATGTCAGGTCAACTGGCTTAAAGAGGTAGTTGGTAGTTGGTGTATACTCAGTTACATGATATATCTCTTTAGGATGTTAAGGATTCACTGCTAAGGTTCGATCCTGACTTCTGGTGCTAGTTTAGTTTAGTTTAGAGGTACAGCGTGGAAACAGGCCCTTCGGCCCACCAAGTCCACACGGACAAATGATCACTCGTACACTAGTTCTATCCCACAACCTAGGGACAATTTACAGAGCCAATTAGCCAATTAGCCAATAAGCAATAAACCTACATGCCTTTGGAGTGTGGGAAGAAACCAGAGCACCCGGAGTAAAACCCACGCAGGTCACAGGTAGAACGTACAAACCCCGTAGAGATGGCACCTGTAGTCAGGATCGAACCCGGATATCTGGCATTGTAAGCCAACAACTCTACAGGTGCTGTCTGTGTGGAGTTTGTACGTTCTCTCTGTCACTGTGTGGGTTTCCTCCGGGTGTTCCGGTTTCCTCCTGCATTCCAGACATGCAGGTTTGTAGGTTAATTGGCTTCCGTAAATTGCCCCCAGTGTGTCGGGTATGAAAGTGGGTTAACATAGAACTGGTATGAGGGTAGGAAAGAAAACTGCAGATGCTGCTTGAAATCGAAGGTAGACACAAAATGCTGGGGTAACTCAACGGGTCAGGCAGCATCTCTGGAGAGAAGGAATGGGTGACATTTTGGGTTGAGACCCTTCTTCATGTGTTGATTTAATAGACGTGTTATATGGGTCCTCCTGTGATTTTCCATTTATAAAAAGGTAAGATGATAGTTTTGGATTAAAGGTTAGCTCAGAACATGAGAGTGTTATATAGAAAATAGGTGCAGGAGGAGGCCATTCGGCCCTTCGAGCCAGCACCGCCATTCATTGTGATCATGGCTGATCATCTACAATCAGTAACCTGTGCCCAACTTCTCCCCATATCCCTTGATTCCACTAGCCCCCAGAGCTCTATCTAACTCTCTCTTAAATTCATCCAGCGATTTGGCCTCCACTGCCCTCTGTGGCAGATAATTCCACAAATTCACAACTCTCTGGGTGAAAAAGTTCCTTCTCACCTCAGTTTTAAATGGCCTCCCATTTATTCTAAGACTGTGGCCCCTGGTTCTGGACTCGCCCAACATTGGGAACATTTTTCCTGCATCTAGCTTGTCCAGTCCTTTTATAATTTTATATGTCTTATAAGATTCCCTCTCATCCTTCTAAACTCCAGTGAATACAAGCCCAGTCTTTTCAATCTTTCCTCATATGACAGTCCCGCCATCCCAGGGATCAATCTCGTGAACCTACGCTGCACTGCCTCAATTTCAAGGATGTCCTTCCTCAAATTAGGAGACCAAAACTGTACACAATACTCCAGATGTGGTCTTACCAGGGCCCTGTACAACTGCAGAAGAACCTCATTTTCATGTGAAACTGTAAAATAACTCTCTGGTCGGTGGTGTTAAATGAAGGATATGTTTGTGTACATCAAGGCTGATCAACAGACCTGGTCTTTAAAGGAACTGTGAGGCCATGTGTGTATTCTGCTCATCATGAACATAGCAACTTTGTTTAGAATGAATAAAACCTTGCAACTATTAATTTCCTGTTGGTGTTGATTCTCTGCAGATGCACCCGTTGGGACTATGCAACAACAATGACGAGGAGGATCTGTACGAGTATGGATGGGTGGGGGTAGTCAAGCTGGAGCAGCCGGAACTGGATCCCAAACCCTGTCTCACCGTGCTGGGCAAGGTAAGGAGAGAGACTGAACTAATCCTCACACATTCTCTGGTCTGACTTTCCCATCATCTGATCAGGTTCCATGGCCTGAATTTAGCAGTGATTGCCTCCGCAGATTAAAAAAAACCAAATCTCATGGTTCAGCCTCTTGTCTAGGTTTAGACATTTGCCAATTGTTCACTTTCCAGAACATTGTGAGCAGCCGAGGGAGAAAAATGAAAGGAGAATGAAAGAAAGACAACTTTTCCGCCTGTTGGATGTGAAAACATTGTAGGTGGGGGAGACTGGTATCTTAGCCTGGATGTGCAATGGAAGATGATTTGGTGATGAAACCTCAAGGATTTTGTACAACAAGCTTATCCTTATCTTCCAGCTAAGATTTACCTTGGAAGGTGTAGGAAAGAACTGCAGATGCAGGTTTAATCTGCAAAATGCTGGAGTAACTCAGCGGGTCAGGCAGCATCTCTGGTGAGAAGGAATGGGTGACGTTTCGGGTGACGTTACATTCTTGTACGTAATTTGGTGCAATTCCTAATCTCTACTGCATTTTCTCTGGGCCTCTCATGGTTTGTTTGACTCTTGTCTTCCTCTCTCGTCCACTCTTTCATGTTCCCTATCTCAATCTGCAGGATTCAGACAATAGTTATCTCTCAGAACTTTCCTTCCTTGTTTATTTTTGCCTGTGGACCCACGCTATCTCCAATGTGATCTTAAAGACTATAGTACGAATGCTGATGTACGATGACCCGATGGTAAGGTTAGGGCAACCGATAAGCAGTTTCCCCATAATCTGTGAAGCCCTCTTAACAACAATACTGTCTCGCATTTACGAGTTACATTTCGAAGCTTGACAACGTTTTAAAGTAACCACAATTTATTATTATTTCCAGGGCTGTCGATTTAAATTCCGAGTTTGCCTGAAGCATAGAACCTATTTTATACATTTTCCATTGAATGAATTTGTAATTTTCTGACTATAAAATGACTCTAAAAATATTCAATTTTCCCTCAAAGTGAACGGATCACATTGAAGATGCAGAGGAATTGATTCTTGTTATTGTTGTGCAAAGTAAAGATTTCTACAGATTATTTTTACTGTTTCAAACAATGTGAAAAAGTGTTGTGGTGTCGCAACATTACTAAATGCAAATTGGTGCCTGAAGGGCCAGTCAGAAGGAGTTAGTATGCAGATCACATGCAGAGGGGAGAATGGGGCTGAATTAAAGCCACTTTGATTGTATATTACCCTGAGCTTGGTAACATTCAGATTCAATTAAAGTGCAGCCCCAATTCAACTGTACTCTTAAACTGACAGACTTCAAAGAGCCTTAATCCCTCCATTTCAGTTTGTTTGAACTTGAGGAATATAAATTCAAGGAGACAGTATTCTATTCTGCCTTCTGTTCAGGACTTTCCTTCCACTAAATGTGTGGCAGTTCCCATAAAATGCTCCCAGTGTTAACCTTCAAAGTACGAAGATAGTCCATACAAAGTCTGCAGTGCTGTTGTTGCAACCCTCCACAGCTCTTGGCTCTTATTGAAGTCTGGCAGCCGGGTCTGTGGGTGTTGTGGGGAGGGCGTGCATCTATCGTACATTGTGAAAACACCAAGCACCCTGGTGTCAGCTGGTGACCCCTGCTGTGGTCATCTATGTGTTGGCTCCTCTTGTGTTGGCACGTTCAGTGGCAGGGTCCAGTGGCACTTTGCCCCATGGCCAGTGACTGGGGCAAGATGTCCAGAGGGTGGTGCAACCCCTACAACTGCTGCAGCTCAGGAAGGTCACGCAATATCAGAACTTCAAAGTCAATTCCGACAAGGCCACAATTTCTGGTCTTCCCCGTTACATCCTTATTTTGATAATTGAACAAAAATCTTGCCGAGAGACAGACTTGATTGTATTCATTCCCACGTTAGAATCAACTGAAACTCCATTCCTTTGTACAAAAGTTGGGAAATAGCCAGTTCCGCTCTGTCCAAGACTGCCACACAATAACCTGGTATCAGACTGCAACATCCCTACAGCAAAAGCTATACTGGTGGGTTGGAGCAATGGAGGACAGTGACAACTACATGGATAAGGAGTAATATCTCCACTAATAATATCCTGCAAAGAACAAATAAGAGGTTGAAAGATGAGAAATAATCTATTCCTGCAGCAAATTCTTCAGCAATGTGCAAGTCATCTGGAATTTGTACATTACCAGATGGGCAGGAACAGCTGAACCACAAGGCTCCTTGGGCCTAATTGATGAAAGGAATGAAGTTGTCAGGGCTTTTCATCTCTCCCTAATCTCAGACTTTTTGCACTGACTTAAGTGGGCAACACGGACAAGGGGAAGTGTGTGAAGCCTGTTGTGGAGACGAGTTTGGGAGATTCTGACTTCTTTTCAGAAAGTACCTCTCATCACGTGAGGCTCTCGGGGAACTCGCCATGAACTCAGATGGCTAGGTTCAATAAAGTGTATTGATGCATCGCCCTTGAATGTGAAGGACAGACATCTTCACCTCTGTACACGATCACCCGTTGATCTGTGTAGGAAGGAACTGCAGATGCTGGTTTAAATCGAAGATAGACACAAAATGCTGGAGTAACCCAGCGGGACTCTTGTTGATTTTTCTAGTATGGCTGTATGGTAAATTGAACATCACTGTACCTTAATTGGTACATGTGACAATAAAATACCTTTGAAACTTTCAACCTTTGACAGGCTGCATCTCAGGAGAGAAAGAATAGGTTCTTTCTGAAGCAGTCTGAAGAAGGGTCTCGACCTGAAACGTCACCAATTCCTTCTCTCCAGAGATGCTGCCTGTCCCGCTGAGTTACTCCAGCATTTTGTGTCTGTCACCTGTTAATTATCATGTCAGCTTCTCCATTGTAGACAACTATATGTATGTCTGTATATATGTTACACATGTGCATGATATACTTTTAATATTCATGCATTGTATTATTTCTATTTCAATCATGCTCGTTCATAAAATGGGTGTAAAATTCTCTTATTTCATTGGTTGGGAGCTATTTATTTTGTCAAAGTTGTGAAAAGATAGGAGTACGATTTCTAGAATGTGCCCGATAATTTAATAAATTAAGTATAAGCTAGAAACGTGTTCCATTGGTTGTAATAACAACTGAGGAATGGTTGATGTTCTCTTAATTTGTTCCTCCATTTGTTTTAGAAAATGGGATAACTATTGAAATCAATGCAGGTCACAATGGTCAGACATACAGTTAGCTCTCTCTCTCTCTCCCATCTGGTTAATCTGATTATGCCTTCGTTCATGGCATCTTCTTGGGTTTAGTTTAGTTTAGAGATACAGCGCAGAAATAGGCCATTCGGCCCACCGAGTCCGCGCCAACCAGTGATCCCACACATTAACACTACCCTGCACCCACTAGGGACAACTTTTACATTTATACCAAGCCAATAAACCTACAAACCTGTACGTCTTTGGATTGCGGGAGGAAACTGAAGATCTCGGAGAAAACCCACGCAAGTCATGGGGAGAAGGTCCAAACTCCGTACAGACAGCACACGTAGTCAGGATCGAACTCAGGTCTCCGGCGCTGCATTTGCTGTAAGATGGTCCTGCTCCACCTCGAACGCTTTGTTCGAGAGGCTATTCAAATCCAAACCCTATATCTAGATCCAATGCCCTCTAGGTCTAGGTCCAGGCCCTATATTCTAGAGTCTGAAGAAGGGTCTCAACCCGAAACGTCACCCATTCCTTCTCTCCAGAGATGCTGTCGGTCCCGCTGAGTTACTCCAGCATTTTGTGTCTATCTTTGGTGTAAACCAGCATCTGCAGTTCCTTCCTACACCTACAGAAGCAGACGTCTGTCTCATTGATTTTCCAAACCCCACACATTCTGGCTGGTTTGTTCAGCCTGAAGCCTGTTAGAATTTGATTGCAGAACTTGAATTGTGATTAATCCATTCACGTGAAGGTCAAACATGGGCATGTTGTCACCTTTGATGTTTCTGTTGTACGTAAGCTTTGGGTATCCATCTCAGTCACATATTGTTCAGCCAACACATGGCCTTATTTGTTTATTGGAAGTAACTTTGATGACAGATATGAGATCAATGAGAATGAAGGTGTTTTTCAACACCAGAGAAAAGGCTGGTATGGAACACAAACAATTAATCTGGTGTGAATGATCAAGTAACTTGGTTACTTCACTGAGATTAATGCAAAAAATGTCAGACGAATAGTGTGGACTGTTTATACCACCTCGTGTTTCTGTTCACATTAGGGCAATGATTTGTCAGTCATCAAATGCAGTAATGAAGAGGTGATGAGTGGACATTTGTTTCATTACTGTCACTCTCCACATCTGCTTTGTACATTCAAGGGGTTTTAAATTATTACTTTACCTTTCAATGGCAAACAATGAATGTCTGGGAAACTCTGACAACCTGCTCATATTATGTGTAGGAAGGAACTGCTGGTTTAAACCCAAGATAACACAAAAAGCTGGAGTAGCTCAGCGGGACCCCAAACATCACCCATTCCTTCTCTCCGGAGATGCTACTTGTCCCGCTGAGTTACTCCAGCTTTTTGTGTCTATCTTCTTATTAAGTGAAAATGCTTTGTTGCTGGCTGGACCATAACTTGCCCAAGTCGAGATAAATCGGACTGGCACGGTACCCACGGATGCCATGTGAACGGTTTGTTCAACTTTCAGAGCTCTCCAGTGGAGAGAATTTGTCAAGTCTCATCAAACCGTGACAAATAACTGCAAACTGCCACGACAATATTTGTGTAGCAAGGAACTGCAGGTGCTGGTTTACACTGAAGATTGACACAAAATGCTGGAGTAACTCGGCGGGTCAGGCAGCATCTCTGGATAGAAGGAATGGGTGACGTTTAGGGTCGAGACCCTTTGGACAATATTGTCATGTCACTGGTGAGATTAGAGAATGAGGAATCAAAATAGCTGAGGTTTTCCCTGGTGACAGGTGCTCTCACTACATTTTAGAAGCAATTAGACAAGCACTTGAATCACCAGGGCATACGGACTAAATGGCGGACTAATGTTGGTAAGTACAATAGTCAGTATGGACATGCTGGGCCAAGTGGCTTTTTCAACCTGTAACATTCCATGACTCTTCAATTGATTAGTACGGGTGCCAGTGGTTATGGGGGGAAGGCAGGAGAATGGGGTTGAGGGGGGAAGATAGACCAGCCTTGATGGAATGGCGGAGTAGACTTGATGGGCCGAATTGCATAATTCTGCTCCTATCCCACTTATGAAATCGCCCTTGGACTTAAGCCGTATGATCTAAAGCTGCCCATTATGCATCTCTCCCAACTTACCTTAATGAATATAAAATATAGGAATAATAATTCAGGAGTGATATATTAGAGTGAAATATTGGTCATGGTGTAGTATTGCCTAAAATTAGTACTACGGCCCACTATATCATATGAAGTGGGGAAAAGGTATTGCTTTTTAATGACAAAGCGCAGGTTAGAAACTGTTAGCAGCCTCTGGTGCATAGTGAAATCCCACAGTTAGCTCAGAGACTAAAAGCCACTTGCTTTGTTTTAAGTGTAATGTGGGCCAAGGGGAAAGATCAGCCACACTACCGGGAAAACTCCCTGTTTCTGTCAAATGGTGCCATGAGGTCTGGAGAAGGGTCTCGACCCGAAATGCCACCCATTCCTTCTCTCCAGTGATGCTGCCTGTCCCGCTGAGTTACTCCAGCATTTTGTGTCTTACTTTGATTTAAACCAGCACCTGCAGTCCCTTCCTGCACAGTGAAGGGGTTAACCTGAGTTGTCAGGACAGGGGAAGAGATTACGTGAGCATTTTCTGAGCTATTAAGCACCAAATGGGTCAGCCTTCTCATCAAATCATGGCATATCGCTGCTTAACTTCATTGGCCGGTCTTTTTGATCAGCTGGAAATGCAAAAACCACCAAGCTGAATTGGGCTGAGACTTTGTCATGCAAACACTGGATTGTGAGGATTTTTCTAGTTAGGTTCATGGATACAAAGAGAACATTTGCATGTTGCCAGAGTATTGAGCTCAAACTAGTAACAAAATAAATGAAATTGATGTGCCGATCGGCAATGACCTCATAGAATGAAGAAAAAGACCCAAAAGACGCTTGTTTCCTGTATTCAATCACTCGTCTGATGTCTGTCTAAACTTCCACATAGACACGTACTCCTCCAAAGTAGAAACCTTAGGGGCTAGTGGAATCAAGGGATATGGGGAGAAGGCAGGCACGGATTATTGATTGTGGACGATCATCCATGATCACAATGAATGGTGGTGCTGGCTTGAAGGGCCGAATGGCCTCCACCTGCACCTATTTTCTATGTTTCTAAATGGTGGGGATGACGACCGGATAACCTACTGATGGTCTTACAATCACTCGTCTAGTCTGAAGAAGTGACTCGACCCGAAACGTCGCCCATTCCTTCTATCCAGAGATGCTGCCTGTCCCGCTGAGTTGCTGCAGCATTCTGTGTCTATCTTCCATCACTCACTCCTGTAGAACCATGAGTTGTTGGTGGTTACCCATAGAAACAGAAAATAGGTGCAGGAGGAGGCCATTTGGCCCTTTGAGCCAGCACCGCCATTCATTGTGATCATGGCTGATCATCAACAATCAGTAACCCGTGCCTGCCTTCTCCCCATATCCCTTGATTCCACTAGCCACTAGAGCTCTATCTAACTGTCTTTTAAATTCACCCAGTGAATTGGCCTCCACCGCCTTCTGTGGCAGAGAATTCCACAAATTCACAACTCTCTGGGTCCATGATTCTCTTCAGCACCAGTGTAGGATAGTCGGCCTCAACAGTGGATCTCGTGGCTTTTAGCAGCTGCCCACTCCCTGTGTATCAAGTCCTGATGATGTTGAAAACAGGTTGAATCAAACCAGATATGTCAAACCATCATTTTTGTAGATTGCTGGCAGCAAAAACAAGATTGAAGTTATTCTGGAGCACTGAGACAAATTTGTGCTTGAGCTCTCCTGATTCATGAAGATGTGGTTAACTCTGTGGTTTATAAACAGCACATACATCTCTAGGTGTTTGGTGTTTAAGAGAAATGCCATCCATTGTACAGTACAGACCACTATCCCTCAGGACCAAGGCATGGGCAGGCAGGAGGGAGATTGAATAATTTGACTTGCATTATCTCTAACTGAAATACAAGGCAGTTCCAGCAACATATTTGGCCAACATTTCATTCAATGTGTATTGTACATGCAGGAGTAGAGTTTCCACAAAGATACTCTTTGTAGATAGAGCTCTTAAGGAAAGTGGAGTCAGGGGGTATGGGGAGAAGGCAGGAACGGGGTACTGATTGAGAATGAACCGCCATGATCACATTGAATGGCGGTGCTGGCTCAAAGGGCCGAATAGCCTACTCCTGCACCTATTATCTATTGTCTATACTCCTCCTCCAAAGTAGAAATCCTGGAGAAATGGTGGGAATGATGACCAAATAACCTACTGATGCTGTTACAAAATGATGGTGGTCGCTGGTGAAAATCCTACGGGTGGTATCTGGCAGACTGATTTTGTGTGGGCAGATATGTCCTATTCAAATAAAGCCCCCAGTCTGAAGAAGGATCTCAACCTAAAACATCACTTATCCATATACTCCAGAGATACTGCCTGACCCTCCTGCTGAGTTGTTCCAGTACTTTATGCCTTTTTTTTGTGAGACAGCATCTGCAGTTAAGTCGTAGTGTCATACAACATGGAAACAGACCCTTCAGTCAAACTTGCCCATGCTGACCAAAATGCCCCATCTACACTAGTCCCACCTGCCTGCATTAGACTCAAACCCTTTCAAACCTTTCTGATCCACGCACCTGGCCAAATGTCTTTTAAATGTTCTTTGTGGATCCTTTTTGTTTGTTCTGCACAGCACTAGGATTCAGAGTAGGTGTAAATATACGGAAAAACTGAATTGACTCTCTCTTTGCACTTCATTATTTGCTTACATGGTTCGATCTACACAATACTGTATGAAGGTTCATTGTCAGCTTCATCAATGGGTGATGCTTGAAATAAAGGTCTCACCAACTTCTACAGATGTGCCGTAGAAAGCATTTTGTGTAAGAAAATAACTGCAGATGCTGGTACAAATCGATTTATTCACAAAATGCTGGAGTAACTCAGCAGGTCAGGCAGCATCTCGGGAGAGAAGGAATGGGTGACGTTTTGGGTCGAGACCCTTCTTCAAGAAGGGTCTCGACCCGAAACGTCACCCATTCCTTCTCTCCCGAGATGCTGCCTGACCTGCTGAGTTACTCCAGCATTTTGTGAATAAGTAGAAAGCATTTTATCAGGATGCATCACAGCTTTGTTTGGGAACAGCTCCATCCTGGATCGCAAGAAATTGCAGCATATTGTGGATGTCGCCTAGACCATCACACAAACCAACCTCCCTTCCATTGACTCCATTTATACCTCACGGTGCCTCAGCAAGGCCAGCAGCATCATCAAGGACAAGTCACACCCTGGCCACTCCTTCTCCCCTCTCCCATCAGGCAAAAGATATAGGTGTGAAACAGTTTCTTCCCAGCTGTTATCAGGCAACTGAACCATCTACCACAACTAGAGAGCAGTGCTGAACTACTACCTACCTCATTGGTGACCCTTGGACTATTTTTCATCAGACTTTACTGGCTTTACCTTGCACTAAATGTTATTCCCTTATCATGTTTCTATACACTGTGAATGCATTGATTATAATCATGTATTGTCTTTCTGCTGATTGGTCAGCACGCAACTAAAGCTTTTCATTGTTCCTCAGCACACGTGACAATAAACTGAACTGAAACTGATATCAGTGATTATTGTCATGTTTTGGCTGCACAGAATCTTAAAGCAAGAACGGGAGCTCTTCAACCCATAGAACTGCCTCGAAAAGAACAATTACATTCTATTGTCCTGCCCTTTTCTTATCCAATATCTATCTCTTTTATATCATGTTTTTGGATTCTCTTTTCATTATTGTTCCAAAAATGCTCTGCATGAACAACTTCTAACTTCAGAAGATAGACACAAAAAGCTGGAGTAACTCACCGGGACAGGCAGCATCTCTGGAGAGAAGGGATCGGAGACGTTTCGGGTCAAGACCCCTCTTCAGGTCTCAACCCAAAACGTCACCCATTCATTCCTTCTCTCCAGAGATGCTGCCTGTCCCGCTGAGTTACTCCGGCTTTTTGTGTCTATCTTCAGTTTAAACCAGCATCTGCAGTTCCTTCCAACACATTTTGTCTCCAAACTTCCTTTTTGGTTCCAGCAGTGATCTATAAATCTAGTTACTGATTTACCAAATAGTGGAACAAACATCTTTTCTGAATCTTTTCTGAAAGCTTCCCTCCAGAATCCCCAGCCACCTTAGTGAAAAAGTCCCGGTTTCTTGGTAATGAATTTTCATCTCCAACATCATCTCATGAGTCATTTCTTAATCCAATCCACAACCATGACATTCTCTTACACTATTGCATGCTTAGAAACTCAGCCTCAGTCAATTGCTACAGTGGTGCGTGTTATTCTTTGGCTCCAAGATACAGATCCACTTGGGATTTTGGAAGGGAATTTTGGAAGCAGAGTCGAAGGAAATAACACTACGATTAATGCCTGCCCACAAATTGGGAACGGTTTTCTCTTTTTTCCTCAAACTGACCTCTTTGATCATTTTGAAGAAGGGTCTCCACCCAAAACATTACCCATTCATTCCTTCTCTCCAGAGATGCTGCCTGTCCCGCTGAGGTACTCCAGCATTTTGTGTCTATCTTCAGTTTAAACCAGCATCTGCAGTTCCTCCATGTACTCTTTGATCACATTTTTGGTCACCTGCTCTGACATCTTCTTATGCACCTGAAATTGTGTTTGATAATGCTTCCATGGACTGTAGTGCTGTTGAAGATATTACATAGATCTGGTGTGGTGTGGTACCCAGAGCTAATTGTGCCTTTGCAAATGGAGAATTATTTTATGAATTGTGGAATAACTAACTGCAGAATCTATAACTTATCAGTTGTACAATACATTTCCGCTTGTGAATGGATGGTTATAACTGAACCATTTTCCTTCCTATTGTACACTCTTGATGGATATTTATTTCAGTGCAAGAAAACAATACCATTCTGTTGGCAGTGGCAACTCTGATTTTACGACAGTAACGTGCAGCTTGTGGATGCAAATGTTCTCAGAATGTTGGGTGGGATAGTCCGTGGGGGTGTCTGTCCGGGTTTTCCCACATCAATTTACATTGTCCCAGATTGCATTAGGGGTGGTCATTTACAGCTCCTGAGGATTTATGTGTTTCTGTGAGCAGGCTAGGCATCAGAGAACCACATCAATCACTGTTAATTGGTAGATCACGCATTATCCTGTGGACAAAACTCTTCTGGCTTGTGAACTCTACCTAGAGCTTTGTATTTTTAGGAAGATTAGCATAGATTATTACAGTTTGGGGGGAGGGGGGAACATCTGTGAGTTTAAATCTCCACCATCATCCACCTCTTGGATTCTAAACCCAGAGCATTCTTGCCTTGGTAACAGTTCCAGCTCACAAATCAACATAAAAAGCACAGGAATCGACTTACTGGCAATGTTGGTTCAGGGTCTATTCAGAGTGCGTATCCAAGTTACAGTCCAAAAGGTACGGAGATTCACATTAGACCAAAACCAGCATAGAGTCATAGAGTGATACAGCGTGGAAACAAGCCCTTCGGCCCAACTTGCCCACACCGGCCAACAATGTCTCAGCTACACTAGTCCCACCTTCCCTCGTTTGTCCATATCCCTCCAAACCTGTCCTATCCATGTACCTGCCCAACTGTTTCTTAAACGTTGGAATCAATATTAATGTGCATTGACGTCGCGCTGTCCGCATGGTATGGTACCAATAGTCACCAACGGCGGGGATGTTGAGAAGCCGCCTCGCTGGCAGGAGAAGGCTTTAAGAAGCCAGCCACACACACACACAGCAAGATAACGTGATACTTGCAACCACTGCTGACAGAATGGCAGAGGAGGGAGGATCAAAGGGATGACTTGTATTCAGTGTTGCAGTGCTAATTGTTTAGGTGCTGGAGCTGTCACTAGTGCTGGAGCGGCCGGTGTTAAATTCCCCGCTAGTTCTAATTCCCTGCTGTTTATTTTGGCTTTATTTTACAGAGGTGGCGGAGGGGCATTACGGTGAGCTCCAGCAACACCGCACCATTGCATGTATTCAGAGGGAGGTCACCAAATGCAAAAGTGTGTTCAAATGACACGTACACGTGCTCCATGTGACAATTAACCAGGACAGTACCAGTGTACTGGTCAAGAAAGATGCAAACAAAATGTGTAGGAAGGAACTGCAGATGCTGGTTTACACTAAGGATAGACACAAAATGCTGGAGTAACAGTGGGACAGGCAGCATCTCTGCATGGAAGGATTGGATGGCGTTTCAGGGTCGAGACCCTTCTATCTTCAGTAAGATGCGGGTTAAAATGTGCCGTTAAAAACGACTGGTGGTATCATTTTTCAGGAAAAATTTTAGTCCCCTTTATTTTTTTTTAGAAACTCTGCAACATTTTTTAAATTTCAAACAGAACAATTGGCATTCATATCCAAAACACAATAAAAACCTGCAGTTGATGGAAATCTGAAATATTAGTATCAGATCGACTCCGAAGGTTTCTGCAGAAAACACGGTCTTCACAAATGATCCGTGCCCTGTTTTTTTATTTTAGTACCTTCTGTTTATATTTAAATTGTTGATGGAGTCCATGTTGAACAATCTACAATGCGGAAGATATGTATTATTATCATTGTACTCCATGGCACGGGGGATTTTCCACCTGGTCAGCTGGAGGTCAGGTTTTCTCACCTCACCCTTCCTGAGGTAGAAGGAGACTCTTAGTAAATAGAAAACATAGAAAATAGGTGCAGGAGGCGGCCATTCGGCCCTTTGAACCAGCTGGCCCTTTGTGCCAGCGCATCCCTCCTGGGCATGCTCAGAAGGTTGTGTATTTGAGGGCGGCAGCGGTAGAGTTGCGGCCTTACTGCTCCCGAGTCCTGGGTTCGATCCTGACCACGGGTGCTGCTGTCTGTACAGAGTTTGTACGTTCTCCCCGTGACCTGCGTGGGTTTTCGCCATGATCTTCGGTTTCTTCCCACATCTAAAGACATACAGGTTTGTAGGTTAATTAGCTTGGCATAAATGTAAAATTGTCCCTAGTGTTTGTAGGATAGTGTTGATATGTGGTGATCGCTGGTCAGTGCGGACTCGGTGGGCCAAAGGGACTATTTCTGCACTGTACCTCTGAACTAAAACTAAGAAAGTAAGATCTATAAATAGGTGCCAGAAGAATAAATTATCAAAAAAATAGGCACAGGAGCTGGCCATTCAACTCTATGAGCCTGCTTCACCATTCAATCTGAAGATAGATACAAAATGCTGGAGTAACTCAGCGGGACAGGCAGCATCTCTGGACAGAAGGAATGGGTGATGTTTACTCAGCATTCAATCCAATGGATCTCCATACTACATTTCCACTGACTGTCCATACTCTTCAACGATTCTTGTGCCTAGGGCATTTCGAGAGAGAAAACAACAACAGTAACATTAAGGTGCAGGCGTAGCTGTCACTGGAACTTCTCAGTACATTCAGAGGTGCAGAAAGGAGAACAGCAACTGTGCTGGCAGAGCGCAGTGCACTGATGCAGCTCGGCAATCAGCCGTTGCATTTCTCTGGCCAATATTAACGTCAGGGAAAGTGAGGAAATGCATGGAGAAACTGTCCTTTCAGGTACAGGCTCTCAGTTGCTGATCAGCTGAGACCGAATATGGAGAAACAATGGACTTCTATTTTTAGGAGGCACAAGAAGACTTTTTCACCCAGAGAGTTGTGAATTTGTGGAATTCTCAGCCACAGAGGCCAGTGGAGGCCAATTCACTGGATGAATTTAAAAGAGAGTTAGAGCTCTCGGGGCTAGTGGAATCAAGGGATATGGGGAGAAGGCAGGCATGGGTTACTGATTGTGGCTGTTCAGCCATGATCATAATGAATGGTGGTGCTGGCTCGAAGAGCCGAATGGCCTCCTCCTGCACCTATTTTCTATGTTTCTATGTTTCTAAGAAATTGCATATGCTGGTTTACAACAAAAAAAAATGCCCAGAGTGCTGGAGTAACTCAGTAGATGAGGCAGCCTCTTTGATGGAGATGGCTAGGCAAAATGTCCTGTGACCCTTCTTGAGTCAGAAGGGGCCCAACCTAAATCTTCATCAATCCATGTTATCCACAGATGCTGCCTGACCTGCTGAGTTACTCTAGAACTTTCTGAGTCCTATTTTTAATTAGGTCAAGTATTCAAACTAGTCGAAAGACCAGATTGATCCAAGAGTGGTGGCTGACTGTGTATTGATTAGTGGTGGGCGTTGATGGCATGGGCTGGAGGCTGTGTGTAGACAGTGCAGGAGGCACTGTCCTGAACATCAAGAGTGTGGAATGTGAAAGCCGAGTAACAAGTGCAGCGAGGGAAAGGTGAAGGTTTCAGGTCAGTGACTCCACATCCCAACAATATTTGTTGAGGAGATTTCAAGCAGCAAAATCCTGTCTGTAAATGCCATGAGCTTGTCACCAGCAGTGACATCACAAACTCCTCACTAGCCATGTTCCTTGTTGGTGGTGTACGAAGGAACTGCAGATGCTGGTTTAAACCGAAGATAGACCCAAAATGCTGGAGTAGCTCAGCGGGACAGGCAGCATCTCTGGAGAGAAGGAATGGGTGACGTTTCGGGTCTGAAGAAGGGTCTCGACCCGAAACGTCACCCATTCCTTCTCTCCAGAGATGCTGCCTGTCCCGCTGAGTTGCTCCAGCATTTTGTGTCCATCCCTTGTTGGTGGCTTCAGTTTGTAATCGAGCGCGGAGAGAGTTGCTGATTGTGCTACCTGTGACCCAAACTCAGCAAGATCTTCATCAGTCAAACACAAATGCAAAGTCCTGCTAAAATGCAGCGTCAAACAGAGTCCGTGGAAAGAGATACCAGGGATCATTCTGGGGTCAAGGATCCTTGAATTCTCCGCAGCTCGCACTGCGGATTTCTTAGGTCAATATCCCTCTTTCTGGACAGATGCAGAGCTGTTGCCGACCTTTATGACAGCACAGCACAGTGGTTGCCTCGGCAGCACAGATGCTAATATTGGAACAATGCAGAGAAGATTAACATGGCCCCAGTGCAAGGACGACACACCAATTTGTGAAACATCGTAACATGGAAACATAGAAAATAGGTGCCGGAGTAGCCCTTCGAGCCAGCACCGCCATTCAATATGATCATGGATGATCATCCAGAATCAGTGCCTTGTTCCTGCTTTCTCCCCGTATCCCTTGATTCCGCAAGCCCTAAGAGCTTTACCTAACTCTCTTTTGAATACATCCAGTGAATTGGCCTCCACTGCCTTCTATGGCAGAGAATTCCACAAATTCACAACTCTCTGGGTGAGAAAGTTTTTCCTAATCTCAGTCCTAAATGGCTTACCCCTTATTCTTAAACTGTGAACCTGGTTCTGGACTCCCCCAACACCGGGAACTTTTTTCCTGCATCTAGCGTATCCAATCCCTTAATAATTTTATATGTTTCTATAAGATCCCCTCTCATCCTTCTAAATTCCAGTGAATACAACCCCAGTCGATCCATTCTTTCATCATTATGTCGGTCTCGCCATCCCGGGAATTAACCTGGTAAACCTACGCTGAACTCCCTCAATAGCATGAATGTCCTTCCTCAAACTAGGAGACCAAAACTGCACACAATACTCCAGGTGTGGTCTCACCAGGACTCTGTACAACTACAGTTAGACCTCATTGCTCTCATACTCAATATCCTCTCGCGATGAAGGCCACCATGCCATTTGCTTTCTTCACTGCCTGCTGTACCTGCATGTTTACTCTCGCGTTCCATATTTGGGCGGCACAGTGGTGCAGTGGGTAGAACTGCTGCCTCACAGCACCAGAGATCCAGGTTTGACCCTGACCTCGGGTGTTGAGTGTGTTGGAGTTTGAGCATTCTCCCTGTGACCGCATGGGCTTCCACCAGGTGCTTCGGTTTCTTCCCACATCCCAAAGACATGCAGATTTGTAGAGTGATTGGCCCGCGTATAAATTGTCCCTGGTGGTTAGGGAGTGGGTGAGTAAGTGGGAGAGCATAGAACCAGCATGAGCAGATGGTCAGCATGGTCTCGTTGGGCCAAAGGGCGCGTTTCCATGCTGCATCACTAAACCAAACTATGACGCCTGCTTTTTGTGAACACAGCACATGATCATATGATTGAAGTGAATGGGTTGCCGCTGTTATAAATCAGTTCAATCTGCCTGGCCCCAGAGACTGAGGGAGCAGAAACTCCAAGGAAAGGCTTAATGCTCAAAGCACTGAGGAGGAGAACCTCCCTCCCTGAGAAGCACCTTCAGCAACAGACCGACCGGCTCCACCATGATGCAGCACACATGGGCTTCCCTGCCGCTATCAAACCGTACAACTCCTCCCCCTTCTGCCGTGGTGAAAACTGAGACTGACTCCCCCCACCACCCCCCCCCCCCCAATCTTTGCACATCCCCAATCCTTCCCACTCGTCACTTTAATTGCATGTTTCACGTATCTTGTGTTTTATGAATGTTGTCAGAACAATTTCCCTCCTGGGATAAATAAAGTTCTATCCCATCGTATCATATCGTAAACTGCTTACCGGCAAACCGACAGTGCAATAAATCACTCCAAAATGATGGGTTGTTCTGTGGAACATTTCCAGGCAGAAAACAGGGCTTTGCACACACACATCACACACACATCACACACACACAGTGCCACACCATCACATGGGCACACACACACACACAGCCACACCAACACACACATGGGTGCACACACACACACAGTGCCACACCATCACATGGGCACACACACACACACAGCCACACCAACCCACACATGGGTGCACACACATCACACACAGTGCCACACCATCACATGGGCACACACACACACACAGCCACACCAACACATGGGCACACACACACACAGAGCCACACCAACACATGGGCACACACACACACACACAGTGCCACACCAACACATGGGCACACACACACACACACAGTGCCACACCATCACATGGGCACACACACACACACAGCCACACCATCACATGGGCACACACACACACACAGCCACACCAACCCACACATGGGTGCACACACATCACACACACACACACAGTGCCACACCAACACATGGGCACACACACACACAGAGCCACACCAACCCACACATGGGTGCACACACTAAGCCTATTCACACTTAGGGGTGCCAACTATCTCACTCCCAAATAAGGGAGAAGGTGACGTCACCGCCCCACGTGACTTCACCCAGCCAGTGGCCATGTGATCTCGCTCCACCAATGGAAGTGGAAGTGGCGGCGCCTAACGGCTGCGGCTCGCTAGCAGTCTGCTCGTCTTTTTTCCTTTTTTTTTGTTTTTGTTGTGTGTCAGTGTTGGGATGTTTGTTTTTTTTTTTGTGTGTTTTTTTTTTGGTTGTGTATGTGTGGGGGGTGGTGGTGTGGGTGGGGGGGTAGTGGTGTGGGTGGGGGGGTGGTGGTGGGTGGGGGGGTGTGGGTGAGGGGGTGGGGGAAACCTTTCTCTTTTAGGTCTCTTCCTCACAGCGCGGGGTGCGGCTCGGCCGCGGGGCCTTCCATCGCCCAGTGCGGCTCGGCCGCGGGACCTAACATCGCCCGGTGCGGCTCGGCCGCTGGACTTAACAGTGCCCGGTGCGGCTCGGCCGCGGGGCCTTCCATCGCCCGGTGCGGCTCGGTCGCGGGACCTAACATCGCCCGGCGCGGCTCGGCCGCGGGGCCTTCCATCGCCCGGCTCGGCCGCGAGACGTTTCAGCGCCCGGTGCGGCTCGGCCGCGGGGACTTCCATCCCCTTGCGGGGACTGTGCGGGTCGGTCGGGGACGAGCTGTCTGTCCGTGGGCGTGGGGAAGAGAGTGGAAGTTTTGTTGCCTCCATCACAGTGAAGGGGTGTTTGGAGTCACAGTGATGGACGTTTGTGTTGGGGTCATGTGTCTTGTGTTTTTTTTTTTGTGTGACTGCTATGTAATTTCGTTCGGTACCTTGGTACCGAATGACAAATAAAGCTCTGTTGACTGTTGTTGGCTGTTGACTGTTGCTGCCCGGGCCGGGAGGCGGATTGCTACGCAACCTCCGTTAGGCGGCACACGGGCCTCCGGGCCTACACTGTCCGGGCTTACACTGTCTGGGCCTACACTGTCCGTGCCTACACTGTCCGGGCCTACACTGTCCGGGCCTACTCTGTCTGGACCTACAGCGTCCGGGCCTACAGGGTCTAGGCCTACACTGTCCGGGCCTACACTGTCCGGACCGGCCTAATACGGAACAAACCAATTTAGGCCAAAATACGGGATGTTCCAGCTAATACGGGACAGTTGGCAACCCTATTCACACCATAGCAGGAAAGGTCCAATCAGAGAACTCTAGCTGCTCTGGAACCAAAGGCATTCCATGTAGCTCATCCTTCTTGCAGTACAGAGACATAACAAGTGTTGGTGTTTTAGGTCAAGTGCAATATATTGAAAACTTTTGTAGAGGATAAAAAACAGTTGCCTGGAATCTAAAAAAAAATTGGAAGAAATGAAGTCTGAATGTTCCGCAGTGTTGTCCTGTCCCTTGTACACTGTTCCTGGTAGTCAGTGTCGCCTCACAGCTTCAGGGCTGACCGTATTGTGCCCAGTCACACCAGTTGCTAATGACAGGCTGCTGTGTGGTCCTGAAGCTGGGGGAGGGTGGAGAGGGAAAAATATGGGAGCCCCAGGTGATGCCTCTTTCCACCAGTGCCGTTATTCTAGGCACAGCCAGGCTCCGTGATAAAGGTGCCTCTGTCGTGCTTTTACCTTTATCACCCTTTCAATACCACCCTGACAGGTTTAGTATTATTGATCCACTGGACACAAGAGCAGGGCAGTGGGGCATTGTGCACAGTCAGACAACCAGGTGCCGTAGCTTTAGAAGAGCAGTGGACGTCATGTACTTCGAAGACGTGCGTATACATCTGAAGAAGGGTCTCGACCCGAAGTGTCACCCATTCCTTCTCTCCAGAGATGCTGCTGCCTGTCCCGCTGAGTCTCTCCAGTTTTTCTTGTCTGTCTGTGTGAACCTTTATTGTCCAGTGTCCCCAGCCTGTAGGATCGCTGCGTGCGTTTTCCTAGCGACGGCCATCTCCAATGTTTCTTGGCTGGGTGCGGCTTTTCCCGGCTGTCCCCTACGTTCCGAGTGTGCCAACATTGCCGAAGCGGCCAGCTCTCAGGATGGGAAACCCACTGTGCCGGTCGCCATGGTCACTGGGAAGCTCTCAATGCCATGTGGTTCCATGTGAGTTGTTCGCTCACAGAATGACTTGGCTTTGAAACAGAAGTACAATGAGCATTATTATACCTCGCTGCCGTGCTTCAAAGCGGGGCCTTTTCTAAGCTTCGCCGCTGAGGAGACGGTCGTTTTAAGAGGCCAAAAAAAATAAATAAAAAGAAGCCTCTCAACCTGCTCACGAGGGAGGTTTGAGCACACTGAGCCTTTTGATGAAAATCGCCAACTGTTAACGCGAGATGAGCAGTTAAACGTGACACAAAGGACAGGCTCTTCAGGGGCGGCACCACAGGAGTGTGGGTGTGGGGTGATGAAATACCCCTTTTTCAGCTCGATTGTCCCCAAAATGAGGGACAGAAGCTGAAGAAAAGATGCCCACTGAGGGTGGAAGCGTAAATTATTCAAACATTGGGGCGGGAGGGGAGGGGGGGTGGAATCCTGCGGCACTCAGATCTGTGTGTGAATCTGCAGTGGGAACAGACGGGACCCCGTCCCTGGATTCTCGCTGGGAGCTGGGCAGCAGTAAACGGTATCTGAGGGACGGTGCCGCTTTGATGTGGGAACCGGGGTGGGTGATCATTCTCTCTCCGTGCCCCCAAGCTTTGTTCTGCTCTCGGCTCCCTTGCTGTGACAACCTGCAGTGATGAGGGTTTGCTCATTCATCCCCAGCCCTGGTGGTTGCAGACCTCTTCTCTATTGTCCGAGGGACGGGTTCCCCTTGAAGAGGAGAGGAGGGGAACTGATGGGGAGGGGATTGGGATCCGTGGGGGAGGGGAGGCTGCTTTTCTTTGGCGTGCCGTTGTTATGCAAAGCAATGTGCTGCCCAGCTGTGACCTGTGAGCCTGAGTTAATGGGCAAAGAGGCCATTTTGGAATTGGATCCACTCACCTGGTTCAGTGGGAAAGAAGGCGGCTGCTTGCATTGATCTACTCCAGCTAGATTCCTCAAATTCCACAGGGCCCCTTTGTTGACAGAGTGTCTGGATTAAAAAAAGAGACATCGTAAAAAAAGTTTTGATTCCGATCTGTTTGCATTTTCTCAGAGCTCTTGCCAGTTGTTTAAATGTTCTTAATAATTAACATGCATTTGGCTTGACCAGCCAGAAGACATTGATTCTTTTAACTGCATGCACCGCAACCCCTGTTGCTCCACCATTTGATGCAAAGTTCAGATTCTAGTTCCTTCTCCAACCTTCTACTTTCATCAGTTTTTAGTGAAAGACTTTGGTCAGTCCAGACACAAACACTGCAGCATTTCCGGACTGTGTTAGCACAGTAATGTTGCTTATTTGACCTTCATTTGTTCATTGGAAATAGATGTTCATTTGAACATACCCTCTCTGAGTCTGATGCATGATTACACTTCCCGTTTGCACAACTTGGCATCCTAGTGTCAGGCATTTTTTGTCATGTCTGTGTCATTAGTATCATCGTAAAAATAAAAAAAATCTTCAGCTGCATTTCTGCGTGGATTTACCGATTGAAATGCTTCAGTCACTGTGTGGCTGTTCACGAGAGACGCCCGACTAGGGGTGCCAACTTCCTCACTCCCAAATACGGGACAAGGTGACGTCACCGCCCCGCGCCCCACGTGACCTCACCCAGCCAGTGGCCGTGCTCCCGCTCCGCCCGGTCGGCCGCCATTGGTGGAGTGGGAGCACATGGCCGCTGGCTGGGTGAGGTCACGCGGGGCGGTGACATCACCCTTTGTCCCTTATTTGGGAGTGAGGAAGTTGGCAACTAATTTAGCCCAGAATACAGGTTGTCCCGGCTAATACGGGACAGTTGGCAACTCTATGCCCGACCTGAAATTAATGCAGACGCAAACTGTCTGTGCCTTCTCACAATGAGACCTTAGTTCCTGTTAATCCACCCACTCGAATCTAACGCGAGGCAGTTATTGACCATAGGCAGGTCCTGAGCAGCGGAGAATCGAGCGAAGAATCCCCCAACATATCATCTTGTATCCGCTGTTCCACATGTGGACTCCTGTACATCGGCGAGACCAAGCGCAGGCTCGGCGATCGTTTCGCTGAACACCTCCGCTCAGTCCGCCCAAACCCTACCTGATCTCCCGGCTGCTCAAACTCCCCCTCCCATTCCCTTACTGACCTTTCCTCCATTGTCAGAGTGAGGCCCAGTGCAAATTGGAGGAACAGCACCTCATATTTCACTTGGGCAGCTTACATCCCAGCGGTATGAACATTGACTTCTCTAACTTCAAGTAACCCTTGCTTTCCCTCTTTCTTCATCCCCTCCTCTTTCCCAGTTCTTCGACCAGTCTTACTGTCTCCGACTACATTCTATCTCTGTCCTGCCCACTCCCCTGACCTCAGTCTGAAGAAGGGTCGCGACCCAAAACGTCACCCATTCCTTCTCTCCAGAGATGCTGCTGTCCCGCTGAGTTACTGCAGCTTTTTGTGTCTATACAGAGTTACTGCAGCTTTTTGTGTTTATACGAGTTACATTTGTAAACTCTTACACAAGACGGATTTTACATAGGGTGGAGTCATCCCCCGTCCGAAATAACTCATTGAGAGTTTTATGCCTCAGCTGCGTTCAGGGCACTTTCTGCGGCGCATGGCCCTCTGGGTAAGCATGCCGCCATTGCCAGCTTGCTGCTGCTGTAAATGTGAGTGATTGTACAATGCTGTGGAAATTACAAGCTGCCTTGATTGCCTGGGCTAGACAAAAAAATACAGGAGAAACTCAGCGGGACAGGCAGCATCTCTGGAGAGAAGGAATGGGTGATGTTTCGGGTCGAGACTCATCAAATTGCGTAGGGTTGATACAGTATATAGTACGATACAGCAGCATAGTTTGTGAAGCTGCCACCTCGTGTATAGGTGTATGGATATAAAGGGAATGGTGTATAAAACCATAAGAGAAATAGATCCAGAATAGGTGAATCGAGGACCAGAGGACATAGAAACATAGAAAATAGGTGCAGGAGGAGGCCATTCGGCCCTTCGAGCCAACACCGCCATTCATTGTGATCATGGCTGATCATCCACAATCAGTAACCTGTGCCTGCCTTCTCCCCATATCCCTTGATTCCACTAGCCCCTAGAGCTCTATCTAACTCTTAATTCCATCCAGTGATTTGGCCTCCACTGCCCTCTGGCAGAGAATTCCACAAATTCAAAACTCTCTGGGTGAAAATGTTTTTTCTCACCTCAGTTTTAAAACATAGGTTTATGGTGAAGGGGAAAAGATTTAATAGGAATCTGACAGGTAATTTTTTCACACAAAGGGTGGTGGGTGTATGGAACAAGCTGCCGGAGGAGGTAGTTGAGGCAGAGACTATCCCAACATTTAGGAAACAGTTAGACAGATACATGGATAGGACAGGTTTGGAGGAATAAGGACCAAGCGCAGGCAAGTGTGACTAGTGTAGCTGGGACTTTGTTGGGCGGTGTTGGCAAGTTGGGTCGAAGGGCCTGTTTCCACACTGTATCACTTTATGACTCTATGATTCTATGGTATGTGGATCACATGCAGGCAAAGGAAATTTGTTTAAATTGGGATCACAAAATGCTGGAGTAATTCAGCAGGTCTGGCAGCATCTAGGAGAGAAGGAATGGGTGACGTTTCGGGTCGAGACCCTTCTTGAGACTGATGTTTAAATTGGCATCATAACCAGCATGGACATTGTAGGCTGAAGGGTCTGATTCTGTGCTATACCGCTGTCTGTTCTGTATCGTGCTCGACTTTCTGGCCAGTGGCAATGTCATGCCAGCATTTACCTAAATTGAAAACTATATCTTTGTATATGATCAGCCCTCTCACAAAACACCTGGGAATATGATGTGCATCTGGCCTCCTGGGCAGTCCTGATATCTGAGAAATCAATGCAGGGAAGTTGTTCCTTGAACTGCCCTTCTTCTTCTTGCGTTTGAGGCAGCAGGAGTCATGTAACGGCCTCCAGGCGCTGTAGCCAGTGCAATGTGCTGTTGTCGAGGGGCCGTGAGGTCTACCCCTCCACCAGGGGGACGGAGGATGGTGCAGTCGAACATGTCGTGCTGCGCTGTTTGCTGGTCTGCTCCACGCACGCAGGCTGCTGATGGACGCAACCCCCAACGATGCATGTTGGCATTGAACCGGCCGACCCCTGTGCGGAGCCAGTTCAGGGCGACCCACTCTTTGCGGGGCGTGTCCTAGCCGGGTGGGGCTGTGGTGTTCGGTGCGACGGGGAATTGAGGAGGTGACGATGTCTGTTCCCAGCTGGTTCTCCATACTCCTAGTATGTTGAAACCGGAGAAACAGAGGGTCGCTGCATGACGGGAGAAAGGGTGACGAGATGACAGGCGTTGAGGTCCCAGTTGCTGTGAATCCTGGGCGAGGTGGTGCAAAAGATGTTTGGTGGGGCCTTGCACACCAGCCTATGAGTGAAGAACTCTGCGAAGCTTGGCGGGTGCGATACCTGCGAGCACCGGCAGGAGATCCGTCGGAGTAGGGCGTAGGCAGCCAGTGATGATCCGCGTGGTGTTGTTGAGGGTGGCGTCTAGCTTGCTGGTATGAGCGCTGCGGCACCATGCTGGGGCGGCGTACTCAGCGGCGCTGTACACGAGTGCAAGAGCACTGGTTCGAAGAGTAGATGTCCTGGCGCCCCATGACGATCCAGCCAAGCAACGCATGAGGTTGTTCCGTGCCCAGACTTTAGCACGGAGAGCTTCAAGGTGTTGCTTGTAGGTCAGCTGCCGATCTAGTTTCACCCCGAGGTATGTAGGAAATGGGTTGTAGGGTAGGGGTGACCCATTGAGGGTGACGGTTAGCTGGCGTTGAGCTTCCTTGTTGTTCAGGTGAAAGGCCGTTGTGATGGTTTTTGCCATGCTCAGTTTTAGTCTCCAGTTTTAGTCTCCAGTTTTAGTCTCCAGGTCTTATGGTAGCCCGTGACAAGTTCCATATCTGCCGAGAGCACATCCTCAACATTTGACCAGCTCCTGTCCGAGTGCAGTAGGGCCAAGTCATCTGCATATCCATACTGGCGCGAGGTCGTGCGTGGCAGATCGCTGATATAGAGGTTGAAGAGCATGGGGGCCAGTACCGAGCCTTGGGGGACTCCGTTTCTTAGGCGTTGCATTCGGCTAGATTGTCCGTCGCTGGTCTTGAGTACAAAACTGTGGTTGGCAAGGATGTTGGCAAGGAACCGCACTAAATGACGGTCAGGGATGGTTCGGAGGAGCTTCAAGATCAGGCCCTGGTGCCACACAGTATCATAGGAGGTGGTGAGGTCCACTAGTGTCATGCCCGCCTTTTCGAAACTTTCAATGTCATTCGTCAGCTTGACTATTTGGTGGGTGGTGCAGCGTCCATGACGAAATCCGGCTTGTTCAGCTGGTATCTGGGGTATGTCCGGCTAGTTCAGCGGGTAGTTGAGGGTCAATGATTGGATGGAGCCGGGCCAGGAGAAGCCGTTCGAGGAGCTTGTATGCAACACAGAGGAGTGAGATGAGCCGATAGTTCCTTGGGTCATCCGCAGGCTTGTTTGGTTTTGGTAGCGCAATGACGGTGGCTTTCCGCCAGATCTTCGGGATGGACTGACCAATGAGGCAAGAGGAGTAAAGCTCACGGAGCCAGGCCAGGCATTTAGGATCGCAGTGTTTCAAGAATTCTGGGGGGATATTATCAGGACCCTGGGCTTTTCCACATTTCAGTTGAGAGATGACAGAAGAAAATTCTGCAGAGGAAAAGAGTGCTGAAAGGTGCCCATCAGCACCTGGATCTTTCCAAAGATTAGTGGATTCCTGTTTGACAGAACAAGTATGGTTCTTGTCCGCGTCTTTGGAGTGGCCATTGACCAGGAACTGGTGGGCGATGGAGTTGGCTGTGACAGGGCAATGCTTTGGGCGGGTACTTCGACCGGTGAGGCGATTGAAGGTCTTCCACACCACCCTACTGGAGTGTGTGAAGTCGATTCCTTGGACTGTCTTTTCCCACCGCTCTCTGCACGTCTTGTCAAGGCAGTTTGTCAGTTCCGCATCCTTGGAGGCAGCCTCTTCGCCAGGTTCAGCGTACAGGAATGCATCGTAGCATGCGTCACACTCTGCGTCCCATGTGGGGATGTACCGGCGATGAGAGCCGTGAGGAATGGAACTGTGCTGCCCTGATGAGGAGTTTGCAGTGGGCTGAGGAGCTGCCCTGTAAATGTGTAGGTACGGAGCTGTTATCTCATACACACGCCTGTGAAAACCAGAGTGGAAATTGGTGGCAACGATCCCTGTGTCGAATTGAACTTCACTGGAAATTATGAGGGTATTTCTGGTGGTGAATCGGGCTGCAACAGAATTTCCTGTGTTATACCTACATGGAGTATTCCCCACAAAATAGATTGACTTTGAAACATCAAAATTATGATCCAGGACAAGGTCATTTGGCTCTTTCAGTATGATCATGCACGATACTGTTGTCTGAGTACTATACTGTATGTCCGCACTAAACCCCCATCCCTTAAAGCCTTTTTACTTCTCAAAATCCATCTTCTTCCTACACAGATCGGTTTGGTGACCTGTGGTAGCCAACTGGTTTGAGGACTGCAGATCACAGGTGTGCCCGGACTCCCATTCATGCATAGGAAGGAACTGCAGATGATGGTTTACCTCGAAGATAGACACAAAATGCTGGAGTAACTCAGCGGGTCAGGCAGCATCTCTGGAGAGAAGGAATGGGTGACTGGTGCAGGGTCTCGACCCGAAACGTCAGCCATTCCTGCTCTCCAGAGACGCTGCCCGACCCGCTGAGTTACAACAGCTTTTTGTGCCTATCCCCATTCATGTGGTTTCTTTCATTTTCTCTGTGTCTGCGGAAGTCTCAAGACTTGAATTTTCTCAAGTAAACATCCGTGGACTTTTTACAAAATGCTTCCTCAGCAATTCTAATGCACCATCATTTTTTCACCATTAATCACTCTGCTAATTCCAACTTCGAAAAACTCAAAAAATTGACATTCACTATTTCCCTCTGATGCATATGTGTTTACTCTCATTCATCTTTTGTAAATTGCTTGCTTTCTGACACTACCCCAATATTAGCTTTTAGTTAAAATGCACAAAGTGCTGAGTAACTCAGGGGGCCGGGCAGCATCAATGGAAAATATGGGTCGGGACCCTTCCTCAGACTCGAGCAGAACTTCCTCAAACTAGGCATGATTTTTGCAGTGGAGCAATAAAATATAGAGGAGGCCTTCTTTAAAGTAGGCATCAAAGTCTCAGCTTTTACATTTCTCTGTACTTCGGTTAACTAGTGTATTATTTCCATCTTTCCTCTCCTTTTATGGAAAGCAGGTCACACCAGCTAACCTTCACACTGCAATAATCATTCCACAGTTTATGCCAATGTATCACGTTCACACATTATTAGAGTAGAATTAGGCCATTCGGCCCATCGAGTCCACTTCACCATTCAATCATGGCTGATCTCTGCCTCCTAATCCCATTTTCCTGCCTTCTCCCCATAACCCTTGACACCCGTTCTAATCAAAAATCTGTCTATCTCTGCCTTAAAACTATCCACTGACGGCCTCCACAGCCCTCTGTGGAAATGAGTTCTACAGATTCACCACCTTTTGACTGAAGAAGTTCATCCTCACCTCCTTTCTAAAAGAGCGCCCTTTCATTCTGAAGTTATGATCTCTGGTCCTAGACTCTCCCACCAGTGGAAATATCCTCTCCACATCCACTCTCTCTATGCCTTTCACTATTCAGTAAGTTTCAATGAGGTCCCCCCTGAACTTTCTAAACTCCAGCGAGTACAGGCCCAGTGCTGTCAAAAGCTGTTCACGTCTCTGTAGCCACCTCATTTTAAAGCCTTAGGATGAAGCCCACCAGGTCCAGAGAAGTTGTCAGATTTTAGTTCCATTAATTTCTCCATGTTTTCTCCACTAAAAATAACTCTTTAAAATCCTCATTGGCACAAAACACTTATTTCCCCAATACTTTCAAAATTTTTATTTTGTCTTCTACAGTGAAGAAAGATATTTATTTTATCTCTTTAGTTTCCTTTTTGTATACAATTCTTCTACCTTAACCCTCAAAGTAACTTTGTTTATTTTGCCAATCTCTGCCTTTCCAATTACCCCCAGAGAAGGTTTTACAACGTGTTTTTATGTTTTTCACTGGTTAAATCTCCTTTTCCTTTTTATCGATCAATTTTTTGGTCAACCATGATAAATTCTAAAGTCCACTGATTCTTCAGCCGCAGGGAAGACTATTGTGGCTTTTCCTTTTACTTGATACTTTAATTTCTCTCCCTAGCAATGGCGTAACAATTTTCCCACAGAGGGTTAATTCCTTAAAGGAATGTATATTCTTTGCAAGTTATAAATTATTTCTTTGAATGTTTTTCCTGGGTTTTATCATTTAATCTTATTTTGCTATCTACATTAACAATCCACTTTGCTTCCAGGGGGTGTTTTAAAATCTAGGTTAAACTTCACCAAAACACCAACAAGCTCAATATTAAGTTCTGTCATATTATGAGTATTCTTTCCCTGAAGCTCTTTTCCCTGTTCTAAATTGATCCTATTTCATTGTCAAACTGAACAGAAATTCATCTGGAATATTTTCGTTGAACTAGAATTCCACAGCATTACAGAATACCTTATTGAGTGAATGTAAAGCACCCAATGATTATCACAATATCTTTTTACTGTTGCAATAATTTCCTGAATTGTGTTTTACCAACATTAGTAGAATCACTTTTTTAGAATTAATTTTTGTATGTTAAGTGCATTGAACTCGCTTCTCTAAGTTCAGGCATGTTATGTTATCAGTTGCATGTTTTGCAATGTAAGGGGAATATTTTCTGCCCCTTGTTTCTTAGCTTACACCCTGGTTTTCTCATTATCCTTAACAATCAGGATTATGCATTAGAAACATTGAAAATAGTTGCTGGAGGAGGCCATTTGGCTCTTCGAGCCAGCACCGCCATTCATTGTGATCATGGCTGATTATCCAAGATCAGTAACCTGTGCCTGCCTTCTCCCCATATCCCTTGATCCCACTAGCCCCTAGAGCTCTATCTAACTCTCTTTTAAATTCATCCAGTGAATTGGCCTCTACTGTCTTCTGTGCCAGAGAATTCCACAAATTCACAACTCTGTGTGAAAAAGATTTTCTCATCTCAGCTTTAAATGACTTCCCCTTTATTCTTATACTGTGGCTCCTGGTTCGATTTTTCTCATCCGCAAATCAAATTGGTCACTGCAACACATCTCTACAAAGGTTTGATCATCGGCATTTTCTTTCTCATTCTGAAGAAGGGTCTTGACCCGAAACGTCACCCATTCCTTCTATCCAGAGATGCTGCCTGTGCCGGCCACTGAGTTAATGTGTCTATCGGTGGTATTTACTTACCTAATTTCTTGTCCACACTTTGACGTTGTAAACAAAAAACAGTGGAGATGAGAGAGGCCCAGGTTTTACATGAGGGGCTACAGGAACATTGCTACGGCCTCTTGCTAATAAGAAAACAAAAACACGTAAAATGAATTTACCTTTTTTGGCCTCTATGACAACAGCATTCATTGCCAACAGTTTGGTCTATTGATGAAACCGCACCACAACTTCCCAGTACGGCCTTGGGCTAAAACTGTAAGCAGACTGCAATGATATTATTAGTGCCGGTTCATTATATTTAATGACGGAGTCTTGTGCTTCTCCAGTAGTTCAGGTTAGTCTTGCAGCCCACAGAAACGGCGTGGGTTTGGTGGGAGTCTAGTCACAATTTGCATTTGAACTGCAAACTGGTCCTTTTGCTGGAGTGGGCACGATTACAACTGGACCTCTGGCCAATATTTCCCAAACATATAAACACTGGGTCTTCATTTGTCCTGAGGACATGATTTGTAAACTTGCCTCCCTGTAACTGCATCCACTTCCCAATGGTGATGTTACAGCACCTCTGCTGGAATGAGCTTGTAATTACAGCTTGGAGAGTTTCGGAACTTTGACGCTAGTCATAGATTTATATAGCACTGATACAGGTCCTTCGGCCCATCATGTCTGTTTGTGGCAACCTTTCCGTCCATCTACACTAATCCCATTTTCCCCGCATTAGGTCAATATCCTTCTATACTTTGATGTTCATAGCCTCTGAATTAAAGGACGTTCTTTTAGGAAGGAGGTGAGGAGACATTTCTTTAGTCAGAGGGTGGTGAATCTGTGGAGTTCATTGCCACAGAAGGCTGGGGAGGCCAAGTCAGTGGATATTTTTAAGACAGAGATAGATAGATCCTCCATTGCACCTATCTATCTACTTTGATAACTTTTTCTTCCTATTCTACCAAACCTGTCTGTCTATTGTTTGTCTGCAAAACAAATTTGTTTCTGCTTGAGTATCAATGCTTCAAGAAATAACTTTCACCTTGTTTGACCAGTCACCTCTTTGTTGCGGAGTGCTATAACTGGGCTGCAAGGACCAAATGCGAGCCTGTTTAGTTTAGAGATACAGCGTGGAAACAGGCCCACCGGCCCACCGGGTCCACACCGACCAGTACGTCTTTGGAGTGAGGGAGGAAACTGAAGATCTCAGATAAAACCCACGCAGGTCACGTGGAGAACGTGCAAACTCCACACAGACGGCGCCCGTAGTCGGGATCGAATCGGGGTCTCCAGCGCTGCATTCGCTGTAAGGCAGCAACTCTACCGCTGCGCCACCGTATCGCCCTGATCATTAGGTTCAAGTGGTCTGATTGATAGAATTAGGATCTGTGCCCACAAAGATATGTCCAGGTTCATATTCCCAACACAAAAACTAAATGAGTACCGTAGCGAGGCCTGATTGTGAAACTTCTTACAATATGATAATCTGCAGAAACACTCCATCCAACCGCAGTGTGGGAGACACCGTGGCGCAGCAGTAGAGTTGCTGCCTTGTAGCGCCAGAGACCTGGGTTCAATCCTGACTGCGGGCTTGTCTGTACGGAGTTTGTACGTTCTCCATGTGACCTGCATGGGTTTTCTCTGGGTGTTCCTCCCACACTCCAAAGGCGTACAGTTTGTAGGCCAATTGGCTTTGGTAAAATTGTAAATTGTCCCTCGTGTGTGGAATAATGTAAATGTGCGGGGTTAGCTGGTCGATATGGATCCGGTGGGCCGAAGGGCCTGTTTTCTGTGCCGTATCTCTAAACTAAACCAAACTAAATAAGCCCGTACAGTTATTCAGTGAGGAGTACTTTCCTAACACGTCATCACCATGAACAAGAGGAACAGGCTGAGTGGCACTGGGGGAAGGACAC
This sequence comes from Rhinoraja longicauda, assembly GCF_053455715.1. Taxonomy (NCBI): domain Eukaryota; kingdom Metazoa; phylum Chordata; class Chondrichthyes; order Rajiformes; family Arhynchobatidae; genus Rhinoraja; species Rhinoraja longicauda. The sequence goes on from NC_135977.1 coordinate 33,749,471, forward strand.
GTGAAACTAGAGGAGTCTAGGGCAATGCTGGTGCAATCATGCAGGTTCCTTCTGCACCTGATCAGCCATGATTGAATGGCGGAGTAGACTTGATCGGCCAAATGGCCTAATTCTACTCCTGGTTAGGGAACTCCAAAGAGATTTTATAAGAACATTAAGGGAAAGAGGATGACTAAAGAGAGAATAGGCTTGCTCAGAAACCAAAGCGGTCATCTCTGTGTGGGCCGGAAGGAGATGGGCAAGGTCGTTATTGAGTATTTCTCCTCTGCATTTACTGTGGAGGAAGATGTGAAGACTGGGGAACTTGGGACAGTTACGGGGAGAAGGCAGGTGAAGGGTTTGGAGGGAGAGATAGATCAGCAATGATTGAATGGCAGAGTAGACTTGATGGGCCGAATGGCATAATTCTGCTCCTATCACTTATGACCTTATGACAGTCAATATTACAGGCAAGGAGGTGGTGAACGTCTTAAGGCATATGAGGGGGGGATACATCTTCCAGATCAGATATATCTGAGGACACTGAAACTAGAGAAGAAACTGCAGGCTGAGATATACAAATCAGGTATGGGTAATGTGCCGGAGGACTAGAGAAATTAATGTTGTGCCTCTATTTATGAAAGGTTGCACAGAAAAACCTGGGAACTGTCGACCAGTCAGCCTAATGTAACCTTGGCAAGTTACTGGAGAGTATTCTGAGGGATGGGATAAACATGCATTTACATCAACAAGGGCTGATTAGGGAGAGTCAGCATAGCTTGGTACGTGGCAGATTGTGTCTCACAAGTCTGACTGGGATTTTTAAAGTTGTAACTAAGACGGTTGATGAGTACGTTGTTAGAAATATTTGGATGAGAATAGACACTGCATGATAAACAAGTTTCCAGATGACACACACGCACGTTGTTGGCATTGTAATGGTGAAGGAGCTTACCATAAATTGCAGCAGGGTCTTGATCAGTTGAGCCGGTGGGCTGAGAGATGGTTAATGGGTGGGTCGATTTCACTGCTGAACCGTTACATTAATTTTCACAGTTCTCACTGTAAAAAGTGGTTTGAATTGAGCGTGGGGCATGTAAATGTGATCGGGTGTGAAACTGGCCAATAGAAGTCCGCGTGAAAGTGAACGCCACTGGTTTGTCTCAGGTGAGGAGGTTGGGCTTGGCCAGATGATGCAGAGTGCCTGGGCTTGGCTACTATCCACTGACAGCCAGGTGGGAAATGTGCACACTGCAGACATCGAGTAGGGCCATCAAGGACCAGGGGATATAAGAAAATAACTGCAGATGCTGGTACAAATCGATTTATTCACAAAATGCTGGAAGGGTCTCGACCCGAAACGTCACCCATTCCTTCTCTCCCGAGATGCTGCCTGACCTGCTGAGTTACTCCAGCATTTTGTGAATAAAAGGACCAGGGGACATTGGTTTCAGCTGAAGGGGAAAAGATGTCATTTAATTTTCCAGGCTCTATGACTCCATGTCTGTTATCAGGTGGGTGGTGTCAGGCTCACAGCTTTGGTCAGTTATCCACATTGCCCTCTCCCCCTGGTCCCATAACATCGCTCTCCATAGAGGCTGGGTGTGGGTTTTAATGACCAGCGCACACCATCCCAAGTACCCTACATACCCTCAAATATACACACACGCACACACGTGTAGGCAGACAGATGGACACTTGTGCACACACACGCTTACAGCAACACACACAGACAGACAGACATAGGTAGACACAAAATGCTGGAGTAACTCAGCGGGTCAGGCAGCATCTCTGGACAGAAGGAATGGGTGACGTTTCAGGTCGAGACCCTTCTGAACCCTTATCGACCCGAAACATCACCCATTCCTTCTCTCCAGAGATGCTGCCTTTCCCGCTGAGTTACTCCAGCACTCTGTGAAACGTCACCCATTCCTTCTCTCCAGAGATGCTGCCTGACCCGCTGTGTTACTCCAGCATTTTGTGTCTACCTTCTACTTAAACCAGCATCTGCAGTTTTATTTCCTGCAGGCAGACATACATACACACATTCGTCTGAAGAAGGAGCTCGACCTGAAACGTCAACCATTCCTTCTCTCCAGAGATGCTGCCTATCCCACTGATGCTGCCTATCCCACTGATGCTGCCTATCCCACTGATGCTGCCTATCCCACTGATGCTGCCTATCCCACTGATGCTGCCTATCCCACTGAGATGCTGCTATCCAGCATTTTGTGTCTATCAGTCATACGTACACACACATGCACACACACGCTGATATCCAGTTATGGATTATTGGCCATTTTAACCAGAAGTGTCAAAGGGAACCGATGGGATTGGGAATACTTCTTATTTTACTCTAACCCTTTCACAGATATCTCCATCACAGATATCTCCATCACAGATATCCCCTTCACAGATATCTCCATCACAGATATCCCCTTCACAGATATCTCCATCACAGATATCTCCATCACAGATATCTCCATCACAGATATCTCCATCACAGATATCTCCATCACAGATATCCCCTTCACTGATATCTCCATCACAGATATCCCTTTCACAGATATCCCCTTCACAGATATCCCTTTCACAGATATCCCTTTCACAAATATCCCCTTCACTGATATCTGCATCACAGATATCCCCTTCACTGATATCTCCATCACAGATATCTCCATCACAGATATCTCCATCACAGATATCCCCTTCACAGATATCTCCATCACAGATATCTCTACTTACCCTGACTATTCCATACGACCTCGGTCAAAGGTCAAATCAGATGTACAGTAAAGTCAACATTGTGCTGCATCTTGTCAGATCCGACACATACATCTGAGTCCACCCCTACCCCACCCTGATTTTCTACTGATTTAAAATACCTTTGGAAACTATTCAATGCAGCACTTAGGTGGAATGGTTTGCTTTAGTGGTGTTCCAAAAAAGCCCACCTCACCCCTGTGTTCCCTCCCCTAACTCCTCTCCACCACCCATTCCTGCACCAACCCCCACAACTCAGAGACTTAGATGCACAGAGTCCCTCACCCAGAGTAGGGGAATCGAGGACCAGAGGACATAGGTTTAAGGTGAAGGGGAAAAGATTTCATAGGAATCCGAGGGGTAACTTTTTCACACAAAGGGTGGTGGGTGTATGGAACAAGCTGCCAGAGGAGGGAGTTGAGGCCGGGACTATCCCAACATTTATGAAACAATTTGACAGGTCCAGATTTGGAGGGATACGGGCCAAATGCGTGCAGGTGTGTCTAGGGTGGCTGGGACATTGTTGGCCGGTGTGGGCAAGTTGGGCCGAAGCGCCTGTTTCCACGCTGTATCACTCTATGACTCCGTGACTCTAGTCTAGACGGTCACTCAGAATGCATAAAAACATTATCCTGCCTCTGCAGCTGACTGCAAAGGCCTGATAGACACAAAATGCTGGGATATATATAATATAAGAAAATAACTACAGAAGCTGGTACAGATCAAAGGTATTTATTCACAAGATGCTGGAGTAACTCAGCAGGTCAGGCAGCATCTCAGGAGAGAAGGAATGGGTGACGTTTCGGGTCGAGACCCTTCTTCAGACTGATGTCAGGGGGGTGGGACAAAGGAAGGATATAGGTGGAGACAGGAAGATAGAGGGAGAACTGGGAAGGAGGAGGGGAAGAGTGGGACAGAGGAACTATCTAAAGTTGGACACAAAATGCTGGAGTAACTCAGTGGATCAGGCAGCATCTCGGGAGAGAAGGAATGGGTGACGTTTCGGGCCGAGAGTTACTCCAGCATTTTGTGTCTACCTTCGATTTAAACCAGCATCTGCAGTTTTTTTCCTTTGCAAAGGGCTGGGATCCTGTAGCTGTTCAAGAGGGGAAGAGCAAATCCAAGCTCAAAATTGGCAGCACATTTTTTCCCTCACAATGTTATCAGGAATATGACCTCGACCTCTCTCTGCCTTTCCTCCGCTTTTCCAATCTGGCAGCTTCTCAGCAGAGATTGCCTTTTTATTCTGGGAATCCATCACAGACAGGAGAGGCTCGGAAGGATTTCCACATTAACTGACTGATGCCTCCTGTGCCATTAATGACGAATCTCTGCTACATATGTGGTTCAGAAGAGAGAAAGTATGGATACACCTTGAGACAAAGGACTGGACAAGCTAGATGCAGGAAAAGTGTTCCCAATGTTGGGGGAGTCCAGAACCAGGGCCCACAGTCTAAGAATAAAGGGGAGGCCATTTAAAACTGAGGTGAGAAGGAACTTTGTCACCCAGAGAGTTGTGAATTTGTGGAATTCTCTGCCAGAGAAGGCAGTGGAGGCCAATTCACTGGATGAATTTAAAAGAGTTAGATAGAGGTCTAGGGGCTAGCAGAATCAAGGGATATGGGGAGAAGGTACCCACAGATTACTGATTGTGGTTGATCAGCCATGATCACAATGAATGGCGATGCTGGCTCGAAGGGCCAAATGGCCTCCTCCTTTTACATGTTTCTCTGTTTCAGATGTAAAAATGTCAAATGCCTGCAGGAAATTTCTCATGTAAGAAAAGTCCCACAGCCACCCCTTCATGAGAAAATATCAAAGCACTACATAAACACCAAATCATTGGACCAGCACAAAAATGTGATTAATGGAACTTTGCTCAACAAAGGGGGAAAAATAACTCAGCAATGTCTATTGTTCCCATGTAGTGTTTATAAATTTGTAAATGATAGGAGCAGACTTAGGCCAATCTACCCATCAAGTCCACTCCACCATTCAATCATGGCTGATCTATCTCTCCCTCCCAACCCCATTCTCCTGCCTTCTCCCCATCACCTCTGACACCCGTACCAATCAAGAATCTATCTATCTCTGCCTTAAAAATATCCACTGACTTGGCCTCCACAGCCTTCTGTGACAATGAACTCCACAGATTCACCACCCTCTGACTAAAGAAATTCCTCCTCATCTCCTTCTTTAATTCTGAGGCTATGACCTCTGGTCCTAGACTCTCCCACTAGTGGAAACATCATCTCCACATCCACTCTATCCAAACCTTTAGAGCTGTGGATTGTTACTTTTGTGAAATTAATTGTCCCAGTGTTTTTCCCTAATGCTCATGTGTTGTCTGCCTCACCACAACTCCCCACCCTAATGACCATTCACTAATAACCACTAGTTGGTTCAGAGATAGGATCAAGATCCAGTTGTGTCATTGGGTTCACCATTAGCCCCAACCCATTGGCGCACACGCACTCTCTCACACACACACACACACACACACACACACACACACACACACACACACACACACACACACACACACACACACACACACACGCACACACACACACACACACACACACACACACTCACACACACAAATGCACACACACACAAACATGCACACACATGCACGCATGCATGCACACACACACCCACTGGCGCACCCACATGCAAGCCTGCGCACACTTACACATGCACATACACAAAAATGCACACACACGCACACACACACACGCCCAGCTGGCTGTCCGTTCACTTCAAGGGTGGTGGGAACAAAGGTTCTGCTCCATTGGACTAGTGTGCAGGTGAGTCTGAACGCACTCAGATTCCAGACCCACCTTGACATGAGAAGGTGGACGAGTGTTGGCTTTCCAGTATTTTCATACCAGAGAGTTTCTTGAACTGTAGTGGCTATAGTGGTTTCCATTGGAAGAGGCGGGGGTAGTCATTGAAAATATCCACCTGTCCTCACCTGCCCCCCCCCCCCTTTAATTGTGGCAGTTATTTAGATGAGGGTAGTGCAACTTGTTCGCCTTTTGCAGCAAGAAGAGGCTGGAACTCAGCCATATTTTCCTTCCACTTTGCCCAACAGCACTGGGATTAACTATAGTGACCCAAATATTGTTCCTCCCATCACCCAAGAGGCACGGAAGTGTGAAAACACACACCTCCAGATTCAGGGACAGTTTCTTCCCAGCTGTCATTAGCAACTGAATCATCCTACCACAACCAGAGAGCAGTGCTGATCTACTATCTACCTCATTGGTGACCCTCAGACTATCTTTGATCAGACTTTACTGGCTTTACCTTGCACTCAATGTTATTCCCTTATCATGTATCTATACACTGTAATGGCTCGATTGTAATCGTGTATTGTCTTTCCGCTGACTGGATAACACGCAACAAAAGCTTTTCACTGTTCCTCCAGTTCAGGTAACAATAAACTAAACTTACTAACTAACTAACACCCCTCGCTGCACACTAACATCTTTTGTCCTTTGCTAAAGTGGTGGACACCAGTGAGAGAACAGCTGGGGGTAGGGTTGCCAACTGTCCCGTATTAGCCGGGACATCCCGTATTTTGGGCTAAATTGGTGTGTCCCGTACGGGACCAGCCTTGTCCCGTATTAGGCCGGGGGAGCACTGAAGGCTCAGACGCTGTAGGCCCGGACGCTGTAGGCCCGGTTGCTGTAGGCCCAGACGCTGTAGGCCCGGACGCCGTAGGCCCAGACGTTGTAGACCCGGACGCCGTAGGCCCAGACGTTGTAGACCCGGACGCTGTAGGCCCGGTTGCTGTAGGCCCGGACGCTGTAGGCCCGGACGCTGTAGGCCCGGACGCCGTAGGCCCGGACGCCGTAGGCCCAGACGTTGTAGACCCGGACGCTGTAGACCCGGACGCTGTAGGCCTGGACGCTGTAGCCCCGGACGCTGTAGGCCAGTGTAGGTCCAGACAGTGTAGGTGCGGAAGTCCGGGCGCTGCCTAACGGGGGTTGTGTAGCTGGGTGGATCCCTTATTGGGAGTGGATCCCTTATTTGGGAGTGAGATAGTTGGCACCCCTAGCTGGGAACAACCCTGCTCTCAAATGGCCTGCACTCCTGGTCAGTGCATTTTCCCCTCTCAGAGACTATGGGCGGTTCTCCAAACCCAGAGGCAGCCATGAGTTAACTCCCCTGTGACTGGTCTTCTGTGGCAAACTGTTAAACAGTTACTAACATCTATTAGCAGCCCTCTGTGATGTTCCATGTGTGAAGCTGTCACATGATCCATCAAAGAACTGCAAAGCACTGCGGACAGACCATGTAAAAATGATCGAGGAAGCCAGGCTAATCGTGCGATGTTTGGGCTGGAACTGTGCCAACGTTCTGCTGGCTGTGTCCTTTGATGTGCTCAGTACAAGGCTCTATTTTTGTTGGTTGGGAAGGACCTTTAGGATTGCAGCCAACTGTTCACTTTGGCATTAATAATGAAATGGCTCTCCTGAGCAGCCTGCTTCTTGCAACATTAACACTTTGAGCATGGATTCTATTCCTGCTCATGCCCAGCACTGCAACAAAGGAAAGCAGGAGTGCACTCTGCCTCATGGACTGATTTACATCTTCTCTTTGGTATCACAAAATGCTGGACTAACTCAGCGGGTCAGGCAGCATCTCTGGACAGAAGGAATGGGTGACGATTGGGGTCGAGACCCTTCTTCAGACACTGTTATGGCGAGAAGGCAGGAGAATGGAGTTAGGAGGGAGAGATTGATCAGCCATGATTGAATGGTGGAGTAGACTTGATGGGCCGAATGGCCTAATTCTGCTCCTGTCACCAATGAACTCCCATGTCCACAATTCCAGGGCTGGCCTGTGAGCTCCAGAAATTAAAGCACACAGCTGTACACAAACAAGGAGAAAAATTACAGAAGCAATAACTTTATTGTATAATTTTCTGTCAAAACATTTTGTTAATAGTTATTAGAATTTTGAAAATGGCAGTAAAAGGAGGGACCGATAGTCGAGAAGAATCCAAACTGGACAGCTTAGTGGAACTACACATCTTAGCACCAAAGGCACGGTTTAAAACTGAGGTGAGAAACTTTTTCACCCAGAGAGTTATGAATTTGTGGAATTCTCTGCCACAGAGGGCAGTGGAAGCCAAATCACTGAATGGATTTAAGAGAGTGTTAGATAGAGCTCTAGGGGCTAGTGGAATCAAGGGAAACGGGGAGAAGGCAGGCACAGGGTACTGATTGTGGACGATCAGCCATGATCACAATGAATGGTGGTGCTGGCTCGAAGGGCCGAATGGCCCCCTCCTGCACCTATTTTCTATGTTTCTATGTTTCATTTCTGACCTGTGTGGAGTTTGCAGATTTTCACTGTGACCATATGGGCTTCCACTGGGTGCTCTTGCTTGCGCCCGCATCCCGA